>NC_042616.1:612142573-612442573 GCF_901001135.1 Rhinatrema bivittatum
GACCAAGCTGAGAATGGGATAAGCGCAGGGAAGAATCCAGCCAAGGCACAACTTCGACGATGGAGCTATAAGTCGCCCGAAGCACCACAAAGGCTGGCAGGACATGACAGCTCAGGAGCACAGGACACCAGTCCACCTGTAGGCTACTCCACGCTCGGGAAAGATGTCTTCCAAGAGAGCACGGCCTGACAGGTACCAGAAGGCTCAGAAGCGCTGAAGCAAACACCAAGAAGGGCAGGACACCAAGGAACTTGTAACATCAGGAAGCAGAAGATCAAGACGAGACACCAGGACACCTGGACGGGGACCTCAGGCATGAATATGACTTGACATGATGAGACGAAATGAAGAGGAGCTCCACGAAGAAGAATTGATGGAGCACTGGCAGGCAGGAGCCTCCAGAGAGAAGTAACTCCGATGCAAGGTGAAGGCGTACTGTGAAGACAGCCCTTTTATAAGGCTCAAGCAGGAAGTCCACTCCTTAGGTGGGGCCAGCACACTTCCTGTGTCTGGCCCTTTAAATACTGTAGAGAGGCGCAGCTGCGCGCCTAGGAGGAGCAGGAAGCTGGCTGTGCAGGACCGTGGACAGCGGCCTGCACAGCATCGATGTCCGGAGGAAGCACCCTGGCCCGAGAAGCAGGCCCGATGACGGCAGTGGCTCCAGCCACTGCAGGAGGCCCCGGGGGCAGCTCCAGCCGCTACTCCAGCCCGGGGCTTGTGGCCTGCAGCCCCAGAAGATGAAATGATGTCGGCGGCGCTCCGTGCCGCATGGGCGGATGCGGAAAGTCCGCGGCTCCAGCCGCAGTGAAGACTGCTGCCAGGGACAGCCTCCGGGCCATGGGAGGAACTTCTGTCCGCGGCTCCAGCCGCACTGGAAGGCCCGACATTAGCGGCGTCCTTGCCGCGTCGGGTAAGGCAGCAAGAGGGAAGGTAAGTGCAGCCTCTCGCAGGGGGGGGGGGGGGGGGGGACACCCATGGGCAGCGTTTCATAACAGTGCCGACCCATGTTGAACCTCTGTTCACATGGAAACCTCCTCCACATCGACTCGCCACGCTTTGAAGGCTCGTGCTCCACCCTAGGGGCCAACCCATTTTAGGGAGCCCTTTCCTGCGCTAAGGAAATGGAATTCTCCCCGGGTGTAGCCATCCTCTTAGTACCCATTGACCCATGTTAAACCAGAACCGCTGTTCACATGGAAACCTCCTCCACATCGACTCGCCACGCTTTGAAGGCTCGTGCTCCACTCTAGGGGCCAACCCATTCTAGGCAGCCCTTTCCTGCGCAAAGGAAAAGGAACTCTCCATGGGTGTAGCCAGTCTCTCTCTTAGTACCCGTTGACCCATGTTGAATCAGAACCGCTGTTCACATGGAAACTTCCTCCACGTCACAACACTTTCTGAGGCTCATACCCCACTCTAGGGGCCAACCCATTCTAGGGAGCCCTTTCCTGTGCAAAGGAAAGGGAACTCTCCCCGGGTATAGCCAGCCTATCTCTTAGTACCCATTGACCCATGTTGAACCAGAACCGATGTTCACATGGAAACCTCCTCCACCTCAGCCTTCAAAATTCTCGTTTGTATATCTGCTACATCCACTAGGGGTGTGCATTCGTTTTGAATGCATATGTAAAACGCAACGTAATTTTTTTTTTTAACTTAAAAAAGTGATGAGGCGAAAATGATCGGATTTCCAACTTATTCAACATAGCTATGTTGAATATGTTGGAAATCGCGATTGTTGATCCTAAATAAAAATTTAAACCCCTCACCCTCCTTAATCCCCCCCCAAGACTTACCAAAACTCCCTGGTGGTCGAGCGGGGAGTCAGGACGCCATTTCTGTATTCCTTTGCGAGGAGCACGTGACGACGGCGTCACGTCGGAGTGACACGGACGTCACGTGATTCCCCGCGCGTTCGCTCCGGAACCCTCGATGGACACAACCGGAACTTTTGGCCAGCTTGGGGGGGTCAGGAGGCCCCCCCCCAACCGGAACTTTTGGCCAGCTTGGGGGGGCCTCCTGACCCCCCCAAGCTGGCCAAAAGTTCCGGTTGTGTCCAACGAGGGTCCCGGAGCGAACGAGCGGGGAATCACGTGACGTCCGCGTCACTCCGACGTGACGCCGACGTCACGTGCTCCTCGCAAAGGAATACAGAAATGGCGTCCTGACTCCCCGCTCGACCACCAGGGAGTTTTGGTAAGTCTTGGGGGGGATTAAGGAGGGTGAGGGGTTTAAATTTTTATTTAGGGAATCGGTGCACGTATGGACATAGACTCAACTTATAGAATTCTACATATGTCCATATTGACCGAAATTGACCCCCCCTTTCGACTTATGGACTTATGAACATAAACTTTTTGTCTGCACATCCCTAACATCCACCAGCTTTTAAAAAACCAGTGAGAGCTCACTAGACACCAATGGAAACACCCCACTCTAGGGGCGAACCCATTCTAGGTTGCTGTTTCCTGCACAAAGGAAAGGGAACTCTCCCCGGGGCCAGCCTGTCTTGCCCCTATCAAAACCAAAGGGACCAGACTACCTCCGCTCTGCCAGCCTGTCTTGCCCCTATCAACTTTCTGCCACTCTGCTTTGCTGCCATAAACCAGACGACTCACTCTGCTCCTTGTGGTGTTCTTGCTACTATCATGGATCCTCAGTGTGTTGGTGCTAGTCTTTCTGCTGCTTTGTCCCTTTATCGGCACCTTGTGTTTTTTCTGACACTCTTTCTGCTTGCTATGTTCCCCCTTCATTGTGCTGTAGGATGTTGATGCCACTTGTATTGCCACTTTGCCTGTCATGCTGTCTTTGAGGGTTCATGCAATATCGGACTATTGGTGCTCTCTTTTGAATCTGTGGTGTTTTTTTTTACACTACTGCTGCTTTGCATCTCTGTTAAAGCACTCTTGCCACTCCTGGTACCCCTTTGCCCCTTTACAGTGCCTTAGGCTAATCATGCCACTTTGGTGCCACTTTGCCACAGTCTAAGTACTTTGGAGCTCTTTTCTCATTCTGATGATTGCTCCCCAGATGTTTCATCAGAATTGATAAGAAAACCCCAATTCTGCAGCCAAAAATAGGCTGCAAATACTTCCCCCATTGACTTTAACGGCAAACGGAAAACGAATAAAACTAATCAACGAATTGGTTTTCTCCCCTATGAAACTAATGCAACAAATTTGGGTCCCGGCAAAATGAAAAACAAATCAAAACACATTTTTTTCCTTCTGCACATTCCTATCAGCTTGAGCATGCCCTGCAGAAACTCAGGTTGGTTTGGTGAGGCCCCAGATTGGTGTTGAGGGAAGCTTTCCTTATTTTCAAAATAAAATGAAAGGGAAACCAATAAAATTTTCTTTTGTTCTGTTTTGAAACATTATGAAATGAAAATGAAAATTGACATTTTCTGTTTAGTATCAAACAATTGCCTATCCCTACTAGTATCAGGGAGGGTAATTTTATAATTGTGCATGTTTGAGAAAAGATATACATACTATGTGCAGATTTTACCTCAAATTTTCAAAGCAAACCTATGTACGCATATGTTTACTTTAAAAATTTGCAGGCAGTTAGCCTAAAACACACACATACAGAATGCAGTGCAAAAAGTAACTCCTCTTTTTCAGAAAGCGAAAGGTTAAATTACATACTTACTTTTTTAAATCATAAAGTATGTGGCTAGATTCAATTTTATCCCAAATCTCTCCTCTGGAATGCCTCTCCCTAGTTTGTACATTTTTAAGCAAACTGGGAAGAGGCATTCCAGAGGAGCGAGTTGGGGGTAGAATCGAAACTTATGCACATTAGGGATGTGCAGGTGAAAAAAATGTATTTTCGTTTTTGGCTCATTTGTGAGAGGTTTTCATTCCCACAAATTTTGATTTGTAGATTGTTTGATTTGTTTCATTTGTGTGAAAAAATTTATTTATTTAGAAACTTTTATATACCGGCATTAGTGGGTACATCATACCGGTTCACATAATAACTTAAAGCTTGGAAAATACATTTCAACAAGGAGAATGTAACTGGGCGGGGGGGTAAAATAAATAGGCAGTAGGAAGGATAGATAAAACAAGAAAGTCATAACCAGAGAATACAATTTATAATTTACAATGGTAGTCTCCTTAATATAAGGAGAGGGCAGTCCCCTGGAGGGGGGGGACTACGAGAGGAGATGGAAGAGTTATTCTGGGTAAGCATGGTTGAACAGAAGTGTTTTTAGTTTCTTTTTGAATTTAATTGCACACGGTTCAATGCGCATGTGGTCAGGTAGAGAGTTCCATAGAGCCGGACCGGCAATAGAGATAGCACGGTCGCGGGTAGAGGAGAGATGAGCCATTTTCAGGGATTGGACATGTAGGGTGTCTTTGTTGGTAGATCTGGTGGCTCGGGTGGACTGGGGGGCAGTGAAAGGGAGGTCGAGCCAGTTGGAATTGTGGGAGTGGATGGACTTGTGTATTATGGTCAAGGTTTTGTAATGTATACGGGACAGGATGGGGAGCCAATGTAAGTCCTTGAGGATGGGGGTAATATGGTCGTGTTTGCGTGCGTTGGTAATGAGTCTTGCTGTAGCATTTTGCAGTAGTTGAAGGGGTTTTATCGAAGACAGTGGGAGCCCTAAGAGGAGAGCATTACAGTAATCTAGTTTGGAGGTGAGAGTGGCTTGAATCACTGTACGGAGGTCATGGGTGTAGAGCAGGGGTCTGAGTTTCTTTAGTACATTGAGTTTGAAGAAGCCAGTTTTTAGGATGGAATTGATGTGAGGTTTCATACTAAGATTGGGATCAAGAAGTACTCCGAGGTCCCTAACAGAAGGTTGGGCTGTGAGGAGGTTGAGTTTAGGGTCGTTAGGCAGGAGGTCGGGGGGATGCGAGGAGATGTGGAGGAGTTCCGTTTTGTTCGTGTTGAGTGCAAGCTGAAGGTTGGTGAGGAGTGTGTTGATAGCTGCAAGGCACTTTTCCCAGTGCTCCAGGGCGTCAGATATAGAGTTGTGAATGGGAATGATGATCTGTACATCATCAGCATAGAGATAGAATTTGAGTTTAAGGTCGGAGAGGAGATGGCAGAGAGGGATGAGGTAAATATTGAAGAGGGTAGATGAAAGTGATGAGCCTTGTGGGACTCCTTGTTGTAGGGGGTATGAGGCAGATAGGTTGTTTCCGATTTTAACAGAGAACTTTCTGTTAGAGAGGTAGGATTTGAACCAGGCTAGAGCTATTCCTGAGATGCCGATGCTTTCTAGCCGTGTCAGGAGGTGGTGGTGGCTGATGGTGTCAAAGGCCGCTGAGATATTGAGAAGGGCGAGGAGGTAACTGTGACCTTGTCCCAGTCCTCTGAGAAGATAGTCAGTAAGGGAGAGCAGTAAGGATTCGGTATTAAAATGTTTCCTGAATCCAAATTGGGAAACATGGAGGATATCATGGTTTTCTAGGTAGTCCATGAGTTGTGAATTGACCACCTTTTCCATAAGTTTGGAGATAAAAGGAAGGTTGGAAATGGGACGGAAGTTGGAAGGGTATTTTGGGTCTAGGGAGGGTTTCTTGAGGAGGGGTTTGACAACAGCGTGTTTGAGGGAATCTGGGACTATCCCATGGGTAATGGAGCAGTTGATAATATCTGCTATGGTGCTGGATATGCTGTTGGGGATGGCTATAAGGGCTTTGGTGGGGATGGTGTCGCTGGGGTGAGAGGCTGGCTTAAGTTTTCGCAGGAGGCCTGTAATTTCTTTAGAGGAGGTGAGGTCAATTGTGGCCATTGAAGGTTGGGATGGGGAGGGGATTGAAAGTGGGTTAGTGGGGGGAGGGTGGTTGGTGGGGGAAAATCTGGAGAGCAGGTTGGCGATTTTGCTTTGGAAGTAGTTGGCGAGTTCTTCACATTTAACCGTAGCCTCGGAATCTGGAATGGTAGGAGGGATCGGTGTGGTAAGGCTAGCGACATAGGAGAAAAGAACTTTGGGGTTGAAGTTATAGTCGTGGATTTTTTTACCATAGAAGTCTCGCTTATGTTTAAGGGTAGACAGTCTATATGAGTGTAGGGCTGTTTTGTAGCTGGAGGAAAGTTGCGGGGTTGGGTCCTTGCGCCATTTTCTCTCTTTTTGTCTGAAATTGCATTTTAGGGTTTTTAGCTCTTGGGTGTACCATGGCTTAGAGGGTTTCGCTGTGGTATTTAAGATACGTTCTGTGATTGGGCATAGTTTGTTGGCAATGTCTTCTGTGAGGCTATGCCAGGATGTTAAGGCTGTGTCTGGGTCTGAGCAGATAAGTCTTGGTAGGGAAGAGGCTAGTGCGTCTGTTAATTTGTCGCTGGGGCAGGTTTTTCTGGATATGATGGTGGTGTGAGCAGGATGGTTAGTTGGGAGGGGTTTCTTCATGGCGAGTCGGCTTTCAATGAGGTAGTGGTCGGACCAGGGCACCGGGGTGCAGGTGGATGAGTTGGGGGTCTGGAAGCTGGAGTTAATAAAATCTGGAGTTAATAAACATTAGGTCCAACGTATGACCAGCTTTATGAGTTGGAGATGCTATAATTTGTCGGAAGCCTATGGCAAGGAGCGATTGAATGAAAGTTTCGCATGATGCAGTGGGGGGGAGAGAGTCAACGTGGAGATTAAAATCTCCAAGGATGATGGAAGGGGTATCTGTTTTTATCCATTCTATAAAAAATTCAATTAGGGGGGAGGGGTTGGACTCAAGGACGGTAGGGGGGCATATACTATACATATTTGCAGGGTAGCTGCATTAAAGAGACCTATTTCAAGTTTAGGCGGGGCTGCTATGCTGATGGGTTTAAGGTTAAGTTGTTTCTTGGCTGCTAGGAGGAGTCCTCCTCCTCTTTTTTTAGGTCGGTGGATGGGGAAGATGTCATAGAGGGAGGATGGGAGTTGGTTTATGAGGACAGTATCTGATTCTTTGAGCCATGTTTCGGTGACTGCACAAATGTCTGGAGTGCAGTCTGCAAGTATGTCATTGAGGATTAGTGTCTTTTTCGATAAGGATTGTGCATTCATAAGTATAATGGAGAGTGTGGTGAGACCGAGGAACTGAGTCAGGGGTGAGGTGAGGATGGGGATAAGGGATTTGCGGCGAGGGGATGGATGGCGGGGAAGGAGGGGGGGGAGGTAGTCTGGAGTGAGGGCGATGGATGCGAGGGATTGGGTAAGCAGCCATGTTAATGCCTTAGTAGTCAGGTAGGAATAGGTAGGCGTAGTTGGCACCTTAGTGGTCAAGTGGGAGGGGAGGTGCAGGGGGATGAGGAGGGTGATCTGGTAGTAGAGTAGGTCAGCAAGTTTCAGCAGTCTGGATATCAGCGGGTTACAGTTAGAGACAAAAGGGTACAAAATATTAAATAGGGGTGAGGCACAGAGTATAAAACACTTTAAGGTTGCTCACCGCATGGCGAGAGTCCGTATTGAGCGGTAGCGGAGGAGGAGATACTGAGTAAGGGGTCCCGTTGCACGTAGTTCAGTTTGAGGCTGAGAGGAACAGTCTTTGTAGGAGCGTGTTTCTTAGTTTCTCCCGGTCGGCGATTCTCACGCTCTCTCTCAGGTTGTGTGTCTCTCTTCTGCTCTGTCTCGATCACCCCAGGCTGTGTGTCACAGTGGGAATTGAAGAGGAGTGGGGCCGCGGCTTTGAGGCAGAAGGGCAGAGCTGGTTCGAGTTACTGAGTATGGGGGGGGTGCCAGAGGCGGTGGAGGGTGGGTTTAGGCGCGACACTAAGGTGCGACACGAAGGGGCGCACAAAGGGGCGGGCCCCTTTGTCGCGCTCCTTCGTGCGCGCGACGCCCGGCGCGCGGCACCGGAGAGCGTTACGATTTAAATGCCGGCTGGGGCGGCTGCTGGTTGGCTGTCCTGGCTGGCGGGCGGGACTCGGCAGGTCGACGTCGTCGGTGCGCTCCGGTCGGGGGCGGGGTTCAGGCCGGCGGGCGGAGAGGAGCCTCGCGGTCGGCGCCTGGGCTGCTGGGGGCAAGGGTGCTACTGAGGCCTTACCCCGGCGGGTCCTGGGCGCCGAAAGCGCAGGCCTAGCTTCGCACTCTGCCGTTGGGTCGGAGAAAGAAAATAGAATCAAACATGAACAAATAAAAGAAAAAACAGCCAAAAAATGAAAACTTAGCGGTAAATATTCAGTCACTAAGCGGCTAATTAAGTTACTTGGGTACCCATATCTGGCTATCTCAACCAGGATATTCAGCAGCGCAGCTACGCCACTGAAAACACCCGGATAAATCACAGTTAGCAGGGGATGTGGTATCCGTCTAACTTTAGACCTGCCCTATGGCATGTTTAGTGTTAGCTGAATGCCTACCTCCTGCCCCAGGAATGCCCCCCACCAACTTAAGCATTTTAGAAATGCAGCTAAGCCATTTAGATAGATAACTTTCCTTTATCCATCTAAATGGCTTTTGAATACATACCCCAAGTTTTCTTTTTTTTTTTTTTAATTCTTTATTTATGGGTTTTCAAAATAATTACAAGAATATATCTTGACTGAAATTACAGAAAATGTCAACAAAGAAAAATATTTTTCCATAATACATATATCATATATAATGGATAACCTAACATTCATTAGTTCTTTCATAGGAAATTAAAGGGGGGGGGGGGGGGGGGGGGGGGGAGATACCCAAAGGAAAATAAGAGAAGACATTATTGAAATACACGTTATATATTTGAACCGGCATTAGGTGTTCTCACATATCTTTACCTCCTAATACTCATGTTATGGCCCTTCCATCTAAAAACTTTCTCAGTTGGTCTGGCATAAAGAAAACATATAGATTTCCAGAATATTTTACAATACATCTACATGGAAAACGAAGGGCAAAGCTAGCCCCTTTGGCCAAAACCTCCGGGCGCATAGCTAAAAAAGACCTCCGACGTTGTTGGGTGGGACGTGAGAGATCAGGATAAACCCTCACTGCCCCCCCCATGAAATCATTATTCATATTCTGGAAAAAAGCTTTCATTAGGAAATTTTTTTCTTCCTCTGTATAGAATTGAACAAAAAGGGTAGCCCTTTCAATGATTTCCATTTCAGAATTCTCCAAAAATTTTGTCAAGTTATTGGAAACTTCTCCTCTCTCTCCTATGGCAATCTAAGAACTACTTCTAAAAAAGAAGAGTTTTTTCACTGTAGGAATCTTAGTTGATTCAATCTTGAGGGTCTCCGTTGCAAAACGCTTGAAAGTCACCAAACTTGGCTCCCCCATAACTCTTGGGAAATTGACCAATCTTACATTTGCACAACGCAAATAATTTTCAACAGACTCCAGCCTCCTTTGAGAAGTTATACAATCCTTCATTATTGAGGAATTAAGGGACTGAGTTTGATCGATTTTAGTAACTACTAAAATACCCCAAGTTTTCTATCCCACCCTCCTGAAAAAAATACTGGGGCCAGGATCCCTCCTGGTCCCCACTTACCCTTTTCTGGTGGGGATCTGCTGGCTAGGACTAAGCTATAACCTTTGACCTTTGAAGATCAAGGGTGCAGTAAGTTGCTACAGCCTTGGCCTACTGAAGGCTGACACCCACATCCCAGTCTGGAGGCCAGGTGCTGATGCCAGGACCTTGGCCTGGACCCAGAATCGATGCCATGATCTGACCCAGATGCTGGGTTCCAACACATGGAGCTTGGCTTAAGCCAGGGCTTGGACCCAGGCCCAAAACCATGACCTGCCCTGGACGCCGGGTCACAAGACTTGGGTTTCGGCTTAGGCCAGAGTCCTAGCCCATGCCCGATGCAGTGACCTGACTCGGAGGCCGGGTCCCTCTGCCAGGGCCTCTGCCCACACCCAGGCCCGACATTGCAACCTGCTCTAGAGGCTGGGTCCTAATGCTGGGGCCTCAGCCTAGGCCAGAGCCCAAGCCCAGGCCTGACTCGGCGACCCAAACAGGAGGCCGGGCCAAAATAGGACAAAAGAAAATTTTGCTGTTTTTTTCATTTAATTTGGAAAAAAAGGGGAAAACTTCCCTCCAGCACATACTTTTGCATACACAGAGCCCCAAGCTATATTCTAACAGCCATTTTCACTCAGAAAACATGGTTTAATGTTCAGAAATCTCTTTAAAAATTCAGTCCACAACCTTTAAGATTTGATGTACAAGTGGTAATGACAGTTTCTCTAGCATGTCATATTTTATTTGCTTTAGATTTTTTTTGTCTTTTTTGACATTATCAAATCACTTCCAGAATACTGTAATCTTCCTTGTCCTTTCTTTATAAATTTCATCATTTCTAAAAACATTCAGAATTATTTTCCTTCACTATTATTTGGGTAGTATATTGAAGATGGCTAAAGTTAGGTACATTGTTTTGATACTTGGCGAAGTCTATTATTTGATCATCAACACATGAACAGAATTTCCTAGATTTACAACTATTAATTAAAAAGTTCAGTCAGACAAGGAAGTGAAGTAATCAAGGACAGCTGTATTACGAAGCAATTCTTTTTTATTTGAATAGTCTAATTGATATTAGTGATAAATATAACCCACTTTTGCTAATGTCACCAAAATGCTTTTCTTCATTATCTTTTGATGTGACTTTTCTTCTGCTTAAGTAGATCCTTGATCAATTATTGAAGTAAAATATATGTATTTCAGATAACAGATAAGTTCTTTGGTCACTTGATTCATAGCACACCTTTTCTTATTGCATTCTTACCTGTATAAAATGATAAAACAGGTTTCATTCACACTGAATTATGATTTTTTGCCCTCACTTCTTTACAAGCAGTACTGAGCATTTTCTTCAGAAAGAACATATGACAAGTTTATACAAATTTTAAAAATACTTAGATACTGCACACCTCTTAGTATATCATTAATGACTGGGAGGGCATTAAATAAATCTACAGCTCTAGCATTAAACTTTCAAAAGGGAGATTTTGATAAAATGAGGAAAATAGAAAACAACTGAAAGGTGCAGCATCAAAGATTAAGAGTTTACACCAAGTGTCATGGTCATTGCTTAAAAATATTTTCTTAGAAGTGCAGTCCAGATGTATTCAATGCATTACAAAAAGTAGAAGGAAGTCCAAACAACTTCTGGCATGGTTAAAAGGTGAGGAGAAAGAGACTATTTTATCCAAAAGAACTTCTTTCAAATATTGGAAAAAAAAATCCATCTGAGGAAATTAGGAAAAAGCAAAAAGGTAGATTTTAAAAGCCTTGGGGTAGATTTTTTAAAAATGCGCGTTCGCGTACTTTTGTTGGCGCACCAGTTGCAAAAAAAGTACGCTGGATTTTAGTAGATACGCGCGTAACCACGCGTATCTTCTAAAATCCAGGATCGGCGTGCGCAAGGCTGCCGATTTTGGGCAGCCGGCGTGTGCCGAGCCGCGCAGCCTGCCTCCGTTCCCTCCGAGGCCGCTCCGAAATCGGAGCGGCCTCGGAGGGAACTCTCTTTCGCCTTCCCCTCACCTTCCCCTCCCTTCCTCTACCTAACCCACCCCCCTGGCCCTATCTAAACCCCCCCCCTACCTTTGTCCACGGATTTATGCCTCCCGGAGGGAGAAGTAAATCCACGTGCGCCAGCAGGCCGCTGGCGCGCCGAGACGCAACCCGGGGGCAGTTCCAGAGGGCGCGGGAACTGGTGCCATAGGTCGGCCCCGTCAAATGGTAGGAGCAATGGATGCCCAGCACCATCTTGTGCTCCTACCATGTGACAGGGGATGACCAATAGCACCGGTAGCCCCTGTGACATAGTAAGGGTAAAGGCTATCGGCACCATTTTGAATACCGGCAGCCGATGCCCTGAGTGCAGGAGATCGCTCCAAGACCCCCGCTGGACTACCAAGGATTTTTGGCAAGTCTTGGGAGGGATCAGGAGGGTGGGGGTTTTATTTGTTAGTGATACGTTGAATTCGTGGGAGTTCGCCATATGTTTCGGAACCCCACGAATACAACGAATAAGGACCTATATGTTGCGGATTGCACATTCGTTCAAAACAAATGCACATCCCTACTGTTTAGGATCTTGCTAAGTATTTGTGACCTAGATTGGCCACTGTTGGAAATAGGATACTGGGCTTGATGAACCCTCAGTTTCACCTAGTATGGCAAGTTCTTATATTCATATGTTCTAGGGGATGGTGGTTAGAAGAATGTAGAAAAAATGACAATTTGGAGAAGACACCAAATGCAACCTCATTCTCTGAAAACACTAACAATACAATACTTTGGATCCTCTTCTCTATTTGCACAATTCCAATCCTAGATGCAATGTTTATTTATATTCAGCCTTGGCATCCATAAAAAAGTAGCTGTATATGCCCAGAAGACAAACTAATGGTGCTTATATTTCATGTCACACTTGAATAGGATTCAAATTGTTCAATTGGACCATTAGAATTTTGTCTCATACATTTGCAACTATTTTCTATATGGATTGATGGTGTGTGCTTTACCACTTCACTGATTTTACACTTGAGTAGAGGCTACTATGAAATCATGCTTGCAAACTCAGTTTTTCCAGCAGTCCCATGATTAAGGATATATACCACAAAATGGTCTAAAAACAGGAGGCACCTCCCGTACTAGCTACACACAAATATATCAAACACAAACCAAGCTTTGATAAGACAAGAGTATAGGAAGCTCTATTTAAAAAAAGAGTATAGGAAGTTCAATCCCACCTACAAGCATTTCTATATCAGCAGCCATTTATTGCAATCCTTTATTTCATCATATGTAAATGTTCAGTCAAAATTACATGACCATTTTGAATATCTTTTTCAGTAGCTCCATAATGATCACAAATATGATTCTCAAATTATTCCTGTCATATGATTTTATATATTACCTGACTTCCATAGGGTTTGCAAAACTTCATTGTCTGCCACAAAGGCTTCTCCCACATCCACATCTTTAATCTAGAATCACTATTAGACCACAAACGAGATACTCTGCAGGGTCATCCTGCCAAGTACTCTGGGTGCATAAAATAATAAGCCAAGTCTTGTCCCCTAAGTTAATGCTAGATAGGGTTGCTATTGTGGCGTATTCTTGCATTCGTATTTGAGAAGTGTTCTTAGACTCTTGTTTAATTGTGAAAACACATTACAGTGTAACTATCAGGAAAATTCATGTGTGGGTATATGTACATGGAGTAAAGTATTTTGAAGATTGTTGTTAGAATTCTGTATTTACAGTCCATGTTAGTACCCAGCTACTGGACTATGATATAAATCTGCATCATAGAATAAATGTAAAGGTTCTCCTTAGTTTACCTTTTGTAGAGATACCTGATAACATATTATTTCTTCATGTCATTAACTTTGATAAATTTTATAGTTGTTAAGCTTATACTCCTGAATGTTAATGCCCATGCCAGGCACAGAGCCTATTTAAGAGCTCTATTCAAACTAGAAATCCTTTTGGCCTCATTATAGCATATATGTATGTGGAGTGCCTCAGGGATCTGTACTTGACCCAGTGCTTTTAAATATATTTATAAATGATCTGGAAAGAGGTACAACGAGTGAGGTGATCAAATTTGCGGATGACAAAAAATTATGTAGAATAGTTAAATCTCAAGCGGATTGTGATGAATTGCAGGAGGACCTTGCAAGTTTGGAAGATTGGGCTTCCAAATGGCAGATGAAATTTAACATGGACAAGTGCAATATAGGGAAAAATAACTAGAGATGTGAATCGGAACCGGAATCAGTACAGATTCCGGTTCCGATTCACATGTGTTTTTTTTTTTCATCAGGCCCGATCGCGGTTTTGTTTATTGGCTGCGCCCGAGCCGATAAACAAAAAACTCATCCTGACCCTTTAAAACTAATACCTTAGCTTCCCCCACCCTCCCGACCCCCGCAAAATCTTTTTACAGGTACCTGGTGGTCCAGTGGGGGTCCCTGGAGCGATCTCTGCTCCCGGGCCGTCGGCTGCCACTAATCAAAATGGCGCCGATGGCCCTTTGCCCTTACCATGTGACAGGGTATCCATGCCATTGGCCGGACCCTGTCACATGGTAGGAGCACTGGATGGCCCACACTATCTTGTGCTCCTACCATGTGACAGGGGCTGACCAATGGCACCGGTAGCCCCTGTGACATAGTAAGGGCAAAGGCTATCGGCGCCATTTTGATTACTGGCAGCCAATGGCCCGAGTGCAGGAGATCGCTCCTGGACCCCCGCTGGACCACCAGGGGCTTTTGGCAAGACTTGGGGGACCCTCCTGACCCCCACAAGACTTGCCAAAAGTCCAGTGACCTTCACCTTCTTACTATTTGTTGCTCCTGCCATGGCTATCCATTCATTTGCACACTTGTGGCACCACTTCATGAACCATAACTGATTTCATGGGTACACAAACATATCCTACTGGACTGGTAGATCATCCAGGTGCAGCCATACCTTGACATGAAGAGTCATCCGCCCTCTCTATGGTTGTCTGCGTGCTCCAGTGGAATGACTTGTATCTCCCATGCCACTCTGCCGTAATGCTATTCCCCTCATCCTACACCTTCAGATCCTTGCGCCACTCAACTTTGCTGCCATTCACAGATTTTACACCTTTATATTCTTTCTGCCTGTATCTTCCTGGCACACTTCAGGTCTTACACTTTGAGGACTTCTTGCCAATCTGGGGAGCTGCTATACACCTCTCCCATGCTTTTGAATTCTTTATCTTAATACCAATCTTTCTGATTCTTGGTCCCTTTATCTGTACCATGGGATTTTTTCTGCCATATTTTCTTCTTCATTCCCCCTTCTTGTTGCCTTAGGGTCCTGATACCACTTTTGGTGCAACTTTGCCTCTCTTGCTGACATCAACTGTTCATGACACTATTGTTGGGCAGCCATCCTCTTTCTAAACCTTAAGGTGTTCTTCCTCCTCTTACTGCTTCTTTGCTTCACTTACATTGCATTAGAGAACTGCCAATCCCATAAGCCTCATACCCCATTTCAGAGACTTAGGCTACTTTATGCCACTTTTTTTGATGCCACTTCCCATTTTCTAAAGTACCATGCAACACTTTCCTGATTTTGATGATTTCTTCTCCAAAGATTCATTACAATTGATATAAAATTCACTATTCTAGAACCTATTATAGACTGCAATAATTCTTCCATATGTTTAATAGAAAATGAATGAAACAAATAAATGAGATTTTTTTTGTCTTAAAACTAATGAAATGAATATGGGTCCTAACGAAACGAATGAATCAACTGAAATTAATTTTTTTAGTCTGCACATCTCTAATATCTAGACTGACACTGTTCTTCATGCAATCCTGACTCCCAGATGTTGGAAATGTTGTTGGCTTTCTCCTGTTCTCTTTTCTTTGTTTTACTCCTTTTTAGCTTTCTATCCCAAGGAACCATCTTTGTTCCATTCTGATGCCACATTCAGGGTTGGGGGGGTAGGGAAGGAGGGTAGGGGGGTAGGGAAGTTTCCTCTGAGGCCGCTCCGATTTCAGAGCACCCTGGGAGGGAAAGGGGGAAGGCAGCGCGGCTCGGAACAGGCTCGGCGCGCGTAAAGTGCACAATTGTACAGCCCCTTGCACGCGCCAACCCTGGATTTTATAACATGCTCATGCCTGTTTGCACATGTTATAAAATCGGGCATACATGTGTGTGTGCCGGGTAGTGCACACACATGTACGTCCACCTGCAAGCTTTTAAAATCTACCCAAAAATGCTTCACAATTCCTTTTGCACAAAGTAGGTACAAACTAGAAAATAAAAATAACAATAGGAGAGAGAATTTTAGAATGCTTTGCTTTTTGGAGTACTTTATTATATTAGAAATGGTACTCAATGAATTACTAATATTTATTTGGATTGTAAAAGTATATGCTATGAAGGCAGTAGCTATATTACTGTGTAATTATGATTCACATGGTCCCTTTAATTACCACAATATTTATCAAGAATTGCATTTTCATCTTTTCTTGCATATTATTGTATCTGAGGTGAAGTGGGAGGAGAAGGATGGGAGATCAAGAGAAGAGAAAGAAAGACTGACCATGTTTAAATGAAATTTCTTCATGGATTCCAACTTGGAATATTCTCTTTGTCCTCCATTCTGTTGATTATGCAGGGATTTCCTCGTGTCCTTATCTATCATGAATTATACCACTATGGTTTGAGGTGAACTGTTCACCATCTTCCATAGAAATGTGCAAAAACAGTTCAGTTTAAACTAAAACCAGTTAGATTGGAGAAATCAAATTACTTTACTAAAAGCCAGAATAAAAAAAAAAATGATTTTATACTGTGTATACTGGAGAAATCTGCAATGGATCCACAGAACTATACCAGTTATTGGAAATCCATGGTACATTTTAAATGGATTCATTCACTAATTTTTGAAGATCTTTTGTGGATTTTCCATTATCTTACATTTATGAAGTGTTTTAAAACCCTTTTCTAAAAGGAATTCATACATTCAAATCCTTTCAAGTGAGCAAGTGAATGGTCTACTCCAGAGTTATTTTCAATGGGCTTTTCCAGATAAACAAGAAGTGAATACTTTGGGGGCCTGATTTTCAAATTGACTTACACAATTAAAATCATATTTGAATGATGAGGGGAGGAGTCAAGAGGGCTGCATGAGCAGACCACACTCACTTGATGCTCTACCTTTCCTTTCTTATATTTCTCCTATGACTCCTAAGAGGAAAGGGCACATTCGGGTTTACCCTTCCAAGCCCCCCTCCTCCTTGAAACAGCTTACCATGGATGGGTGTGTACCCTCCGTTCCATGAAAAAAGCTGGACCTGAACATCATTGTTACTGTGGGTAAAGGAGAAGCTGTCATGCCCAGAGAAAAGGCATCTTTGAGTCCATTTGACAGTCACCTTCCTCTGGCTCAAAGCGAGTGAGACCCCGCTGAAGCGGTCAGGATGGTGAGTCATGATGTCATTCGAAACAAATCAATGGAAGGTACTACTGGTGTAATGCCCTTGCTGTGGGAGAAGGTTGGTAATGAATGATTTCAGCATTCCAGACTTGCGCGAGAGAGAATATTTTTGCCCTTCACTTACTATCAGAGCAGTCACTGGATGAATAGGGATGGTATCCTGCTGGTTGCAATGGTGGAGGTGAGTCCTCCATAGAGTGATGCTTCCTTCTTCTATCTAAGGCCTGGATTTATCAAAATGCACTAAATATCACATGCAACATGAAAAGGGGTGTGTTTTATGGTAATAGGCTGTTTACTGCAAAGTGCACTATCATAGCGTTTCGCATGGGTATTACTGCAAATTGTGATAACTCAACTGAAGTGACTCAATGCTTTATAGGATTTAGTTGCCACTCTCTAAGTTTTCTTTTATGACTGTCACCATTGAGTTGACACTCTTTTCCTGCACCATCAGAGAATATTATCCAAACAGACTGAGCATATTAAATTGCTGGAGTCCGCTGTTGAGAGGGTGGAATCTGTTAATACCACTATTATTCTGTCTTGGAGACTTGAGCTTGTGGAAAACCATCTCAGATGTTTAAACCTCTGTTTCACTAATTTCTCAAAAATTGTGGATGAATTATCTCAACTAACTTTGAGAAAATACTTTACGGAAATACTTCAATTCTCAGAAGAGAAGATTCCACTGTTTTCTTCATTTAGATCTGGTTCTGCTCAACCAGATTCGTTCCAAGCTTCTTCTGAATTTGCTGATCTGACTTCTTTTATGGAATCTTCATTTGTTGAGATTATTGAAGAATACACTATTAGTTTCCTATTTTAATGAAGAATATCTCAGTTCTGTTATAAAATTTTATTTACGTAAATTGAATGTTAATTTCCTGGGCCAACCAGTCAGGATTTATCCTGATTTGGCTAGGTCCAGTCAAGAAAAAAAGAGAAGCTTCCTGGCTTTGTGCCAGGAGGTACAGGCTCTAGGAACCACCTTTTTATTTAAGATATGCATGTAAGTGTATTGTAAAGATTAAATCTGAATGTTATATCTATTTTGTTCCTGAGCAATTGAAAAATTTCTTAGAAAGGAGAACACCGTTCCATCTGTATCCTCAAGTAATCAAGAGTAGACTGTTTTATGATGTTTTGAAATGGGCTTTCATGTTAATGGCCTTTTCTATTTTATTATGATGTTTCTTATTTTATTGTTCACTTTTTTCCTCCTCCCTCTCTATAGCTGGAAGGACTTAATTAGGAGAAAGTGTTTTCTTTATATGAAATTGTAATGTATTTTCTTTTACATTATTTTGAATATTTTTCTTCGCGGTTTCTGTCCAAAGTTGATCTTTGTATGATTTCTTGAAAATGCTAAATAAAAAGTAAAAAAAAAATCATGTTTAATGTGTGTAAGTGGTGCTTTGAAAATCAACTGAGGGTAAGCACATGTAAAAATATATGTGCAACCTTTTAGGCATACCAAGAGTAGGCATTATAGAAGACAGAGTTGGGGCAAAGATGTGACTTAAACTTATGCACATACTTTTGTATTTTCAAAAGTATACATGCAAATTAACAGGCACATGTTACACCCTGCTTGGAACACATGTTACTTTGTGCGTGGTCAAAGCTGTGCATGCCTGGCCATGTAAGGCAAGATTTTTGTTGTACATGCAGAGTTTACCTTTATGCGGGGAATTATAAAATTACCTACCCTTTGTATAACCATTAGTCTCTTTGGAGAGAAAAGGCACAAAAAAAGTCTCTGTGATGAATCTGAGTTCTCGTATCTTGAGATCTAGCATGCCACACCTACTGAATCCATGTCACACACAACACTAGGGGTGTGCATTTGTTTCCTCTTGTAGAGGTCAGGAGGGTCCCCCAAGACTTGCCAAAAGTCCCTGGTGGTCCAGCAGGGGTCTGGGAGCGATCTCCTGCACTCAGGCCGTCACCTGCCAGTAATCAAAATAGTGCCGATAGCCTTTGCCCTCACTATGTCACAGGGGCTGACCAATGGCACCGGTAGCCCCTGTGACATAGTAAGGTCAAAGGCTATTGGCGCCATGTTGAATACCGGCAGCCAACGGCGTGAGTGCAGTAGATGGCTCCCGGACCCCCCGCTGGACCACCAGGGAGTTTTGGTAAGTCTTGGGGGTTCAGGAGGGTGGGGGGTTGTAGTTAATTCAATTTTAGCCGGGAAATGAATAAGAAAGAGCGCATGAACATATTGGGGGCCCCCCGTGCTGAATGCATCGTATCTGCCCCCCCGACGAATACAAATACCAAATGCAATGTATGCCGTCCCTCTGCACATCCCTACACAGCACAACACATAATGCTGCCACTAAGCCAGCAAAGGTTACTTAAAGAACAATCTCTTTATATATGCATCTGACTTTCCATCTCATTTATTGTATTAAATGCAATATTTTTATTTATGAGTACAATCTTTTCATAGGTAATAGCTAAACATAATGGTGTAACTACTTTATAGCAAAGACTGTCTATCATAGCTGACTCATGATCATAGCTATTTCACGAAGCTCATTATTCTTCTAGAACTTGAGCAGACAATGTTCTTAAAATCCCATTTGTACCATTTGGATCAGGTCAGAAAGAGTAATGGTTCTAATCTTCTTGAAGTCAAATTATTAATCTTTGGAAGGTAAAAGGTGGTTTTTACCAACCCAAGAAAATTGCTTCAGAGTTACTCCTGTAACCATTTTAAGTTGCACTTCAAACCTTTCATACATGGAGACATTACTGTAAGATCAAGTTATCATTTTGCTTCATTAAGGCCTTTATAGGTCACTTTATTAAAACAGAAATTGTGAGAGCTAAAACGAAATAGATTTTGCTGTTGCCCTAAAGTCAGGTTGTTGTTAACAATATTCATATTTTTGTAGAAGAGGATAAAAAATAGCATTCAAACAGCAAATACCATGTATGACAGGTTCCTCTGTTAGGTGAGGTGAAAGGCAGACTTCATTGTAACTGAGTTTTAAACTGTGTCAATTTGTACTTTGGTTTGAACAAATACAAAATAATGGGTTATTGACATAAAAGATTTAACTTCGATAGGTCTGTAATGTTTCTTCAAGACTAGTTATAAAATTCCCTTATCTGCACAATTCTAGGACCTACCTCATGCAGAGATTCCAAACTCACAGTCCAAACTTAAAGTGCTCATAGAAACTGACTGGGAGCTCACAGCCATGGAGGACTCATTGTTTTTTTATGTCTAGCCATCCACAGGTAGGACTGCTAAAGTTTCCTTGGCTCTTCTCTAAGCTTCCGTTAGACATTTGTTTCTTCCTATAGTTGCTTTTCCATCCATCAATTTCTCTCACAGCAATCCAGGCACCAGCTCTCTTTACCCATTTTACTGTCTATTTTAACATAAGAACATAAGAAAATGCCACACTGGGTCAGACCAAGGGTCCATCAAGCCCAGCATCCTGTTTCCAACAGTGGTCAATCCAGGCCATAAGAACCTGGCAAGTACCCAAAAACTAAGTCTATTCCATGTTACCATTGCTAATGACAGTGGCTATTCTCTAAGGGGCGGATTTTCAGAGCCCTGCTTGCCTAAATCCACCTAAATCCGGGCGGATTTAGGCAAGCAGGGCCCTGCGCGCCGGTGCGCCTATGTTCAATAGGCCTACCGGCGCGCGCAGACCCCGGGACTCGCGTAAGTCCCGGGGTTTGGCAAGGGGGGCATGTCGGGGGCGGGCCCGGTCGGCGCGGCGTTTTGGGGGCGTGTTGGCAGCATTTTGGGGGCGGGCCCGGTGGCGTGGTTATGGCCCAGGGTGGTCCGGGGGCGTGGCCACGCCCTCCGTACCCGCCCCCAGGTCGCGTCCCGGCGCGCTAGCGGCCCGCTGCCGCGCGGGGATTTACGTCTCCCTCCGGGAGGCGTAAATCCCCCGACAAAGGTAAGGGGGGGTTTAGACAGGGCCGGGCGGGTGGGTTAGGTAGGGGAAGGGAGGGAACGGGGGTAGGCTGCGCGGCTCGGCGCGCGCTGGCTATACAGAATCGATAGCCTTGCGCGCGCCGATCCAGGATTGTAGCGGATACTCACAGCTACGCGCGTATCTACTAAAATCCCGCGTACTTTTGCTTGCGCCTGATGCGCCAGCAAAAGTACGCCAATTCGCGCGGTTTGAAAATCTACCCCTAAGTGAACTTAATAGCAGGTAATGGACTTCTCCTCCAAGAACTTATCCAATCCTTTTTTAAACACAGGTATACTAACTGCACTAACCACATCCTCTGGCAACAAATTCCAGAGTTTAATTGTGCATTGAGTAAAAAAGAACTTTCTCCGATTAGTTTTAAATGTGCCCCATGCTAACTTCATGGAGTGCCCCCTAGTCTTTCTATTATCCGAAAGAGTAAATAACCGATTCACATCGACCCGTTCTAGACCTCTCATGATTTTAAATACCTCTATCATATCCCCCCTTAGTTGTCTCTTCTCCAAGCTGAAAAGTCCTAACCTCTTTAGTCTTTCCTCATAGGGGAGTTGTTCCATTCCCCTTATCATTTTGGTAGCCCTTCTCTGTACCTTCTCCATTGCAATTATATCTTTTTAGAGATGCAGCGACCAGAATTGTACACAGTATTCAAGGTGCGGTCTCACCATGGAGCGATACAGAGGCATTATGACATTTTCCGTTTTATTCACCATTCCTTTTCTAATAATTCCCAACATTCTGTTTGCTTTTTTGACTGCCGCAGCACACTGCACCAACGACTTCAATGTGTTATCCACTATGACACCTAGATCTCTTTCTTGGGTTGTAGCACCTAATATGGAACCCAACATTGTGTAATTATAGCATGGGTTATTTTTCCCTATATGCATCACCTTGCACTTATCCACATTAAAATTTCATCTGCCATTGGGATGCCCAATTTCCCAGTCTCACAAGGTCTTCCTGCAATTTATCACAATCTGCTTGTGATTTAACTACTCTAAACAATTTCGTGTCATCTGCAAATTTGATTATCTCACTCGTCATATTTCTTTCCAGATCATTTATAAATATATTGAAAAGTAAGGGTCCCAATACAGATCCTTGAGGCACTTCACTGTCCACTCCCTTCCACTGAGAAAATTGCCCATTTAATCCTACTCTCTGTTTCCTGTCTTTATCCAGTTTGCAATCCACAAAAGGACATTGCCACCTATCCCATGCCTTTTTTACTTTTCCTAGAAGCCTCTCATGAGGAAACTTTGTCAAACGCCTTCTGAAAATCCAAGTATACTATATCTACCGGTTCACCTTTATCCACATGTTTATTAACTCCTTCAAAAAACGTGAAGCAGATTTGTGAGGCAAGACTTGCCCTGGGTAAAGCCATGCTGACTTTGTTCCGTTAAACCATGTCTTTCTATATGTTCTGTGATTTTGATGTTTAGAACACGTTCCACTATTTTTCCTGGCACTGAAGTCAGGCTAACTGGTCTGTAGTTTCCCGGATCGCCCCTGGAGCCCTTTTTAAATATTGGGGTTAAATTTGCTATCCTCCAGTCTTCAGGTACAATGGATGATTTTAATGATAAGTTACAAATTTTTACTAATAGGTCTGAAATTTCATTTTTTAGTTCCTTCAGAACTCTGGGGTGTATACCATCCGGTCCAGGTGATTTACTACTCTTCAGTTTGTCAATCGGGTCTACCACATCTTCTAGGTTCACCGTGATTTGATTCATTCTATCTGAATCATTGCCCATGAAAACCTTCTCCATTACGGGTACCTCCCCAACATCCTCTTCAGTAAACACTGAAGCAAAGAAATCATTTAATCTTTCTGCGATGGCCTTATCTTCTCTAAGTGCCCCTTTAACCCCTCGATCAACTAACGGTCCAACTGACTCCCTCACAGGCTTTCTGCTTCGGATATATTTAAAAAAGTTTTTACTGTGAGTTTTTGCCTCTACAGCCAACTTCTTTTCAAATTCTCTCTTAGCCTGTCTTATCAATGTCTTACATTTAACTTGCCAATCTTTATGCTTTATCCTGTTTTCTTCTGTTGGATCCTTCTTCCAATTTTTGAATGAAGATCTTTTGGCTAAAATAGCTTCTTTCACCTCCCCTTTTAACCATGCCGGTAATCGTTTTGCCTTCTTTCCACCTTTCTTAATGTGTGTAATACATCTGGACTGTGCTTCTAGAATGGTATTTTTTAACAATGACCACGCCTCTTGGACATTTTTTACTTTTGTAGCTGCTCCTTTCAGTTTTTTTCTAACAATTTTTCTCATTTTATCAAAGTTTCCTTTTGAAAATTTAGCATGAGAGCCTTGGATTTGTACACTGTTCCTCTTCCAGTCATTAAATCAAATTTGATCATATTATGATCACTATTGCCAAGCGGCCCCACCACCGTTACCTCTCTCACCAAGTCCTGTGCTCCACTGAGAATTAGATCTAAAACTTCTCCCTCTCTCGTTGGTTCCTGAACCAATTGCTCCATAAAGCTATCATTTATTCCATCCAGGAACGTTATCTCTCTAGCGTGACCCGATGATACATTTACCCAATCTATATTGGGGTAATTGAAGTCTCACATTATTACTGCACTACCAATTTGGTTAGCTTCCCTAATTTCTCTTAGCATTTCACTGTCCATCTCACCATCTTGACCAGGTGGACGGTAGTATACCCTTATCATTATAGTCTTCCCCGACACACAAGGGATTTCTATCCATAAAGATTCAATTTTGTATTTAGTCTCATGCAGGATGTTTATCCTGTTGGACTCTATGCCATCCTGGACATAAAGTGCCACACCTCCTCCCGGGTGCTCCTCTCTGTCATTGCGATATAATTTGTACCCTGGTATAGCACTGTCCCATTGGTTATCCTCTTTCACCATGTCTCTGAGATGCCAATTAAGTCTATGTCATTATTCACTGCTATACATTCTAATTCTCCCATCTTACTTCTTAGACTTCTGGCATTAGCATACAAACATTTCAAAGTTTGTTTTTTGTTTGTATTTTCATTCTGCTTTTTAATTGATAGGGATAAGTTAGAATTTTTTAGCTCAGGTGAGTTTTTAGTTACAGGCACTTGGACTACTTTTCTAATTATTGGAACCTCACTGTCGGGATGCTCTAATTCTAATGCATCATTAGTATCCTTTAAATATACCTCTCTCCGAACCATGCGCTGCTGATCGACTGTCATCTTTCCCCTTTGTTCTAGTTTAAAAGCTGCTCTATCTCCTTTTTAAAGGTTAGCGCCAGCAGTCTGGTTCCACCCTGGTTAAGGTGGAGCCCATCCCTTCGGAAGAGACACCCCCTTCCCCAAAAGGTTCCCCAGTTCCTAACAAAACTGAATCCTTCTTCCTTTCACCATCGTCTCATCCACGCATTGAGACTCCGGAGCTCTGCCTGCCTCTGGTGACCTGCGCGTGGAACAGGGAGCATTTCAGAGAATGCTACCCTGGAGGTTCTGGGTTTAAGCTTTCTACGTAAGAGCCTAAATTTGGCTTCCAGAACCTCCCTCCCACATTTTCCTATGTCGTTGTTGCCCACATGTACCACGACAGCCGGCTCCTCCCCAGCACTGTCTAAAATCCTATCTAGGTGACTCGTGAGGTCCGCCACCTTCGCACCAGGTAGGCATATTACCAGGCGATCCTCACGCCCACCAGCCACCCAGCTATCTACATTCCTAATAATCGAATCACCAACTATGACGGCCGACTTAACCCTTCCCTCCTGGGCAGTAGGCCTTGGGGAGATATCCTCAGTGCGAAAGGATAATGCATCACCTATAGAGCAGGTCCTTGCTACAGGATCCTTTCCTGCTACACCTGGTTGGTACTCTCCCATCATGAGACCTTCTTCCTCCAAGGCAGCACTAGGGCTGCCAGTCTGAAGTTGGGACTTGACTACTATGTCCCTGAAGGTCTCATCTATATACCTCTCTGTCTGCCTCAGCTCCTCCAGGTCTGCCACTCTAGCCTCCAGAGATCGGACTCATTCTCTGAGAGCCAGGAGCTCTTTGCATCGCATGCACATGTACAACTTGTCACCGGTGGGTAAAAAATCATACATGTGACACTCAATGCAAAAGACTGGGAAGCCCCCCTCTTGCTGCTGGACTGCTGCCTTCATCTCAATTTTGATCAGTTCCTAGTTAAGGTTTAGGTTGCTATGGGAGTAGGAATGTGTCTAACTTCCTTTAAATGTATTAGTGAATTGACTATGTGTCTGGTAGAGGCCTACCGGGTCTGATCGAATTCTCAATAAAGTTTTTGTTGATGTTTGTTTTTGTTTTTTTTGTGAAAGTGGCACCTGCCTATAAATTAAGGGATGAGCTAGGGGTGAGTGGGCAAGGGGTGGGAGGGTTGGGAAATACAAACAGTCTAACTTCAGTTAGTCTGCCTGAGTGACTCACTGCTCCCTTGATTAACAAATGTTGGTCCCTATTCAAACCCAATCACACTACCTCAACACCTTTCCAAGGTGAGTAACTGAGCTGAACTATTCAACTTTTTTACTTTGGTATACCCTGCTCCTAGCTTATTTCTAGCTTCTGGCTACTTTTTTGTGTGGGGGGGGGGGGGTTTGTGGGTTTTTTTTTTTCAATACAATGCACTCAGTTAGTATTAAATACAAACACTCAACTCTTTAAAAGTCTAGAGAACACTCACTTCTGCAGACTTTTAAAAATAAACACACTACCTACTGCTACCTTATTGACTGACTAAAAATACAAACAGTCTAACTTGTTTATTCACTGCCTTTCTGACTATTAAAGGTACAAACACACAAACACACTAAATAATATTCCCAAATAGTTAACTTTGCTCCAATACTTTTAAAAAAGACAATGTCCCAAGGAAAAACTTACTGATTCCTTTCAGCCACCAGCAAGGTGATCCTCTCCTCTCAGTGTTCCCACTACTTTTGCAGCAATCTCAACCAGATGAGGCTCTGGTTTCTTTGTCATTCCCACAACCGCCCACTAAAGACCCATCATAGCACTGCAGAATGAGTCAGAAAAATCTATCTAGTTCTTATCTTCTCTTAGGGGGGATTTCTTGGTATTACCTAGCTGATTTTCTGCTAGTTTATCATTGTGGTTGCCTAGTCTACTAGCTATTTTCACCATGGCATAGAAATATTCAGAAATAATGAGGTTATTTACTGGTAGCTGGTGAGTTTGCCGGGGCAAGGGTTGAACTCATGGGGAGGGGGATGATGATGGGCTAGTGGTAGTTTAAGAACCACGAGGGGGGGCAGAAGGAGCCTAGTGATGGCACTTCTCCCGTGCCCCACCGCCTCTATTTGCGCCTGCCCCGCTTGCGTTTTTGCTGGCGGGAGGCAGCCAGCACACTTCCTGCCACTGCCTCACTGTGGGCTGAATGCCTGCCTCCCAGCTCCCACAGCTTTGCTCTGCGGCAGGCTCCTTTCATTCTCAAGCCACCTTCCTAACCAAATAGCCACCCCCTCCCTCCAAAGCAGCGCTTCTCAACCGGTCTCCTGCTGCTCTTCCCTCACCGAGCGAGAGGGACAATCTTCCACTGCTGCCGTTGCCTCCCGGGCTATCAGCACGTTCAAGCCTGGATGGGAATGGCAGCAGTGTTAGTGGAGGATGCGGCTGGGCCTTTTCTTCTTCCTGCACCTGCCCCCCTGCCCTTGAAACAGGAAGTGATGTGCAGTGGGGTGCACAGGAAGAAGAAAAAGCCATGCCACACCAAAAAATAGTGTCGGTCCCGTGCAATAGTGTGCGCCCGAAGCAAAATCAGAAGCAGCCAGAAATCGGCACAGGAGACAGCGGAATTAGCCTCCCGTGGCCAATGGGATTTTTCTTTCTTGGCATACGGGGACTAGAGGAAGAGGGGGGGGGCAGGAAATGGGAGAAAGACAGCCAGCCAATAAGTGAGAGAATGTATGTGTATGTATGTATGTGTGATTGAGAGTGTGCATGTCTAACTGTGAGAGCCTGTGTGTGAGAGAATTTGATTGAGATCATCTATGTAAAGTGTGTGAAAGACAGCATGTGTGTGATTGAGAGAAACTGGTCAGAGAGGTGATGTGTGTGTGTGTGTGTATATAGGTAAGGCGAGACAATGGATGTGACCGGTCAGGGAGATGACTGGAGTGTGTGTGTGAGAAAGAAAGTGATTATGGGAATGAGAAGCCTGTGCATGTGGTGAGCCAGCATAGGAGTAAGAAACCTGTGTGTGGCATGGGAGTGAGAAGCCTGTATATGTAAGATAGAACATGGAAGTGGGAAATGTGTGTGTATGTGCATAAGAGGGAGACTGTTTGGGAAGGTGACTGGTGTGTATGTAAGAGAAAGACTGGTCGGGAGATGATTGGTTGAAAGACAGAAACTGGTCATGGGGGTGTAACTGGTATGTGTGTGTGTGTGTGAGAGACAGAGAGACTGGGTATGGGCCCTAAGGAAGAGGACCATGAGTACAGAGCTTCAGCCACTACTGCTTCTGGTGTGTGCTACTGGCCTGCATGGAAAAGGAGTAGGAGAGCTGCTGGATGGGGTTAGTAAAGGTGGCTTTTTAAGTTTATTTTTCTTGATTGACTGCCATTTTAATTACTGAATATTATGTGATGTGTCTGCTGTTTTGAAATATTGCATTGGTGTTTGGAGAATTTTAAATAATTTTTATGATTTTATTCTGTTCATAGTTGTTGTGAAACATTTATTCTGCTTATTAGTATAGTTATACAATTATTTCTGTGTTGGGATCTATAGCTGCTTGGCTAGTTCTGTTTTCCTAAAAGGGGATATATTGGTGTTTAGGGCCTGATTTAATATTTGTAGTGATGCCTTTTCAGAGGTAGGATGGTTACTGTTTGAGTGCATTCCATAATACAAGTGTAACTATTTGTGGATTAGTTTATGTGCATTACTGCAGATCCTGAGAGTATGTTAGGTCGGTTCTGATATGTGACCAAGGTGAGGTATTTTACTGTATCAGTCTTATTTGTTGTATTTTCTCAAGAGGACATGCAATAGTGATAAACTGCTGTCTTTTCATAAGTAGCGTTATTGAGCCTGGTAGTTGGAGTTTGTGTTGCTATTACTGAGATGACACTAGAACCAGAATATATTTTTTGTAAGGTGAGTTGTACGGGGAATGTCATAATTCTGCTTTACATCCATAATTGTGGGTCAGGGGGGTTCCTGTGGATGCAAACTGTACTTTTACATTTAGCCCTATGATGGTCATGTGTTCAGTGTGTCACATATGTAAGTCCATGACTGGTTCTGGTGCCCAGCCCAGAGGCTTTGTCCTGAAGCCAAGGCCTTGGACTAGGCCAGAGTCTGAGCTCAGGCCCAACACTGGGACCTGGTTCAGAGGCTTAGTCCCAATGCCTGGGCCTGATGCTGTGGCTTGGGCCAGAAGTTAGATCTTGATGCCAGGTCCTCGGCACAAGGTCAGACCTAGTTCTGGCCACTGAAGCCAAAGCTCGAAGGTCCACCATTTTCTTTCTTAATATTCTTTCTTAAAATTATGCCATCTGCTAGGGATGTTCCGGAGTAAATTAACTCCAATGCATCTTTCTCAGTGGAGTTAATTTACTCTGGCACATCCTCAGTTGATGGCATCATTTTAAGAAAGAAGATAAAGAAAGAAGATGGTGGATCTATAGGGCCTGGGATCCTGTGGCTAGGTTTACTCTTGACCCTGAGCCAAGGCCCAAGCATCAGGATCTGGCCTCTGGATCGGGCCTTGGCATTGTACCTGGACCTGGGACCATGTCTTGGCGTCAGGTTGCAGCCTCCTGACCTGGGCCCCGGCTCTGGCCTAGGACAATATGCAGGCATCATGACCTGGCCTCCAGACCAAGCCCCGGTGTTAGGTCAGGACCTGGTAGGCCTAATACCTGGAGTTGGAACCAGGCCTCCAAGTCAAGGCCTTGCATAGGGCCTAGGCAGAGGTCACAGTGACCTACTGTGGCCTAGGCCCATGCACGACCAAGGGTTTGGCCTGGGCATAGGCCTGTTCATACGATCATCCCCTGGACTAGGTAAGTGGGGGCCAGGAAAGGTCCTGGTTCTAGCATTCTTTTCAGGTAGGAATGATGCATGGTGGGGACAGGAGGGCTCAGGAGGGCTCAGGAGACCATGTTTCCTTTTTTTAAAATTTTTTTTACCATTTATTTATGAAAGAGAAATAAGAAACAAAACAAAAAAAAAAAGAAACAAGAAACAAAACCACATTTTTACTTCTTCCCACCCTATATGGAGGAAAAGTTTCAAACAAATTCACACAGCACTATATATATGCTTTTATGGGCACACAGAGATCTTTTATAGTATTCTATAACCTGAGTGTATCTGGTCCATGCAGATTCTAAAATGCATGTATGCCCACCCCTCTACATACATTCTTTTGTTTGTTTACGCACAAATATCAGCAATTCATTGAAAGCACATACCTTTTCTTCCTATTTTATATGCATATGTGCATAAATTTTACACTTGAAAACAATTTGAATTAGTTCATGTAAAACTCTGATTTATATGTGGAAGTAGGCATATTTAAAAAGTGCGCACATAATTGAAATCACCAGTTTGCTGATCTCTCCATCATTTTACCCAGTCTATCCATTTCGTTGAGACCCCCCCTAGTATTTCAGCCTGCACATTCCCCATTTCACCCAGAGCTCCATCCCAACAATAACAAACAATAGACAAGCCTGATACCAATTTTGCTAGATAATTAGCAGGTGTAAAATTGTGCAAATAAGTTCCCTAATGTATTCACATAAATTTCTTATTAAATAATACCTTCTGTGCATTACTCCTTGCCCTACCCCAGAAATCTCCTAGACCACCCCTTTTTTGCACATGTAATGACCCACTTTGGTTCATTACCAATTATGCTCTAGTAACTCTTTTAGCTAGGCACAGTGAGGCTAGTAATTAGGGAATGGACCATTTGCCACAGCCCCTCTCTTTGAGGGAGATAAAATGGCCTACCCCAGGAAATAAAAGCAGCTCTCTCCTGAAAGTTATAGGCGCAGTGCAGGTTTGATTTAGAAGTTAGAAGAGGTTTGGAGTTTTGCCTCAGCTGGATTTTGGGCGTACACTTGAACTCAGATGTCACCTGCCTGCATTTCCTGGGCAAGGTCGAGGAAGCTGCCTTGCAGTCCACTCCTTGGCTGCTGAGTGGTTTTTCGGGTAGTTTAGGAATTTTTGCTGATTTTTCTTTGTAAGAAGCCTGTGAGACTCCTCGATAGAGGACACAGGGATTCCTCTTCCTGGGGGGCCCTGGTTAGGGAAGACTTGCTGATCTACAACCTAAAGGGGTCATTTATCAAAGTGCTATATGGCATTTTTGCATGCAAATTAGGAAAAGGGAAGGAGTTTGGGGCAGGATTTCTGGCTTTCACAATTTGCAAAGCCATATCGCACAGCTTTAACGCAGATTTTAAGTACAACTTTATTGCACTTTGCGATGTTTTCACAAATAACGTTTTCAGTATTTTAAGCTGCTAGGGGAGAGAGAGAGAGAGAGAAAGAGAGAGAGAAAACAAGCTATAAGGCTCTCATACTAGGTAGGTATTTATACTTCTATTGGAGGTCCATCTAGTCACGTGAGGTGAGGTTTAGGTATTAGTGTATGGGTTAGGGGCCACTTTGATTTGCAGAGTGTGACATATGAACAGAACAGTGCACTCTTGTGAAGATTTGATGACTTTTGGAGTGAGGAAGCTCACCCAAAGATGAGATTTGTGCAATGTTCTCTCAACCTAGGCTTGATGTTACCCAGTTAGAGAGTCCTTCAGCAGAGTGCACTGTATAACCCGCAGTCAGACACAGGTTAAATAGGCGCTAATCCACCCCCTAATGCAATAGGGGGATTAGCGCCTATTTAAACTCACATCCAATGCGGAGTGAATGAGATAGTGCTCATCACATGCAAATGCATGTGAATGAGGCTATTACTCATTCACTCCAAATGCAAAAAAATAAATGTGCGTCTCATATGCACATTTATCGCTCAGCTATTAATGCCTGTCTGCTTTTCTGTACTTTTTTAAAAGTTAAAAAAAATATATATATATCTGCCGGCTGCTTTGAAGACCGACGCTGATATGCTTGGCATCGGTTTTCATAACCGGCTGACTGCAGTTATGAAATCCTACGCTGAGTTTATCAGCGTAGGTGTTCATAATTGGCAGACCACCGGTAACCGCTGGGTCGTGTTAGCAAGGAGGCGCTAAGGTCGTACAAGCGACCCTAGCGCCTCCTTGCTAGCATGACCCCCTAATTTGTTTATTGCATGGTGCCCCCCTTGCGGGCATCATGCGCATGTTAAGAAAGCAGGTGCTGAAAAGTCAGCGCCCGCTTTCCATGTATAATATTGCATCGGCCCCACAGAAAGGGAACATGGAAAAAAAATAGCCTGTGACCAACTGATTACAAAACTAAGATCAGACAGCAATGGTAAAAAAAAAAAAAAAATGAAATTAAATCTTTAATGATTGGCATATGTTATCCTTGAGGATGTGCAAGAGTAGCACTTTCTCTATGCTGATATTGCAATGTTCAAGATAAGCATGAAGGAACTGAAAGCCCTGCAAATCTTTTATATCACGGGGCCTGCACAGAGAAGGCAGCAGAATGGGTTTCAGTGCCAGAAGCAGCGAATGGAACCTCCCCAATAGTCATGCAGCAGCAGAGGACTGAGAGAGGCTCCGAGGTTGCTGGCAAAAGAAAGAGAGGGGGGTCTGCCTTCAGTGTGTGCATGAGCATAAATGGGAGTCTGTCTGGATTTCTGTGTGTGTGAATGAATGGGTGCCTGCCTGTGCGTGTGTATGTGCATGCCTGGGGGTGGGGGGGGAACAGTGTGATAATGAATGGGAGCCTGCCTGGGGATCTGTGTGTGTGTGTGAGAATGACTGGGAGTTTGCCTGTGTATGTGTTGGTATGTAAGGGAGCCAGTGAGAATGAGAATGAGAGTATGTATATGAGAGAATCCAGGGGAGTAAGAGCTTATACACACCCACAACTTCTCTCTGTCACAGACACAGCTCTAGAGGTTCTTAGAGCTGTGTCTGTGACAGAGAGTTGTGGGTGTGTATAAGAGCATGTATGTGTGTGTATGTGACAGTGTATGTGTGAGAGAATATGGACATGCGAGTATGAGTGAAAGAGAAAGGGTAAAGTTTGTGCTCCCCCTAAGCCCCTAATCCTTGACAATCTAAAGGTGACTGGAAATAAAAAAATTCCCAGCAGGGGCTTTTTAAAAAGCCATCGGGGCTTCCCTAGGGCTCGGCACACACAAGGTGCACAAGTGTGCACCATCTTGTGCACTCCGACCCTGGATTTTATAACATGCGTGCGGCTGCGCGTGCATGCTATAAAATTGGGCGTAGATTTGTGCGCGCCGGGTTGCATGCACAAATCTGCACCCGTGCGTACCTCTTAAAATCCGGCCCACAGAGTCTGGCTTCTTGGGATTTCCATTTCAGTTTTTGTCTGCATATTCTTGGTTCTAATTTGTGATCCTTTATTCTGTATTTGGTGAGATTTTGTCTGCTCCATCCGTGTGACCAAGATGAGGTTTCTGCTAGTGTGTAGTGTCTGTTTAGGGGTCTATAGCAAATGGGTTTGTTTTGTTTCCCCAGTGGGTGGTGTATTGGTGTTCTGGGACCCAGTGTAATATTTATCTGTGCTTTTTCACAGATAGGGTCCATGTTGTTTGAGTTCTTGGTGTTACTACTGTTACACTATGAGAGGTTAGCTGTATAGATTTTTTTTTTGCAGGGTTTTGTGTTAGTTCACAACATGTCTGACAGTGAAAGGTGTTTGTGCTGCTATTACTGTGAGGTGACACCAGAATTTGAAAATATCTTTTTGCATGATGAGCTGTAAGGGAAACATCCAAGCTCCTTTGTTGGGGGAATTTCTGTGGATGCCTAGTGTGTTACAGAACTGGAGGTGCATTCTTTCCCTTTCTGTAAACATTCTAGACTTCACTCCCATAGCCATATAGAATTAATTGAATGAGGCTATCAAATAATTTTAATTTTACCAGAAGTATGAAACTAGCCAGCTTTATAAAATTACGCAGAAGACCCTTTGAATTTTCTTATTAAGCCTTTTTTTTTTTTATAGGCAATGGAGGTGGGTATGATATGGAGGTGGGTGTGATATCAGAAAATGCCATTTTGGCTTCCCCCAAAAAACACATTTTTCTGTCTACTGATGCTACTGATTTTCTGTGACCTTAAACATTAGTATAAGAAGGATGTGGAGTGCTGAAGAGGCACTCAAATGTATTGTCCCCCAGGTTTCAGAGACCCTTGGTATGCCACTGTAAGGGAAAAAGAGTTAGCTTTTATAAACTACAAGAAATCACAGAAAGAGGAAGACTGGTGACAATATCAGAAAAAGCAAAGAGAAGCTGGGAAAATTGTCAGGAATAGAAAAATTCAAATGGGAAACATTTTAGCAAATATGCTAAAATGAGGGAACAAGACTATTTTAGGCTATGTTAGTGATAGAAGGAAGTGCAGATTCAGAGTAACATTGTGAAACTCAGATATGAAAGGAAGCAATATGTAGATGACGATATGGAAAAAGCAAAATTGTTTAACAAATATTTCTGTTTGGTGTAAACTGTGGAAGGGCCAAAAACTTCAATCGATTTTCAGAACAGTGTGATCATGAGGAGCTAACTACACTTAAAGCTGAATTGATGGGGCTGGATGAGATACATCTGAGGGTGCTAAAGGAACAGTTATACTGGCAGCTCTGATGGTTGACTTTTTCAATGCTTCTTTAGAATCAGGAGTAGTTCTGGAGGACTGGAGATGGACCCTATTAATAAAAGTGGAATTAAGGAGGAGGCTGGCAACTGCAGGTCAGTTAGTCTGACGTTTGTGGTGAGAAAATGAATGGAATCGCTGCTAAAACAGAGGATAGTGCAGTTTCTGGAATCAAACAGTTTACAAGGTCTGAGATAACATAGTTTTACCAGGGGTAGATCTTGTCAGATGAATCAATAAGTTTCCTTGATTGGGTGATCAGAATGTTGAGTACTAGGCAGGGCTGGATTTAAGATTGTTGAGTAGTAGGCATGGCTGGATTTAAGATTGTTGCACCCATAGGCAGAGGCTGGAGGCAGGGGATTCTTACCCCAGAAATCAGGGAACAGAGGGGATAGTCCCAGTTTTTGGGTGCCTTCAGAATTTTGCACGCTTGGCACGTTTCTGTGTTGCCTATGCCTAAATCTGGCCATGGCGCTAGATGTAGTGTACTTGGATTTCTATAAGGCCTTTGACAAGGTTCTATATAGATAACTTTAAATCTATTGAGCACCAATAGTATGGGACCTCGAGAGACTGGGTGAGAGACTGGCTGAATGGGAGGCAGCAAAGAGTAGTGGTAAATAGAATTCAATCTGAGGAGGGCAGCATTACTAGTGGTGTATTTCAGTGATCACACCTTGGACCTGTACTTTTCAACATGTTTTGTGAGCAACATAGTGAAATTATTGTCAGGAAAGGTTTGTATTTTTGCCAGTGATACCAAATTCTCAACAGGGTAAACAAACATGAAGGTGTGGAAAACATGGGGAAGGATCTAATGAGGAAGCAGTACAGTATTGCCTCTGTATAAGTCCCTGGTGAGATCTTGGAATATTGTATATATTTCCGGATACATCTTCAAAAGGATATAAATCAGTTGGTGTCAGTCTAGAAGATAGCAACTAAAATGGTTTGAGGTCTTCATTCTAAAGCATACAGGTATAGACTTAGGGCCTCATTTTCCAATATCGCATTGGTAATGCATTAAGGGGCGTTTCCCATGCAAATGAGGCTTTTTTCGTGCAGCGGGGAAACCGCGTGCCGCGATGTTTTCGCGATTTGCGCAAATGTATTCGTGAATCGCGAAAACATCTTCACGGTGTGCAATAAAAAATATGGAGAGAGAGAGAGAGAGAGAGCACACCTTGCTATAGTGTCTGCTCCCTAGACAGGTATTTGTATCCCTATGGGATACAAATACCTGTCTAGGGAGGTGGGGATTAGGTATGAGTGTAGGGAGGTGGGGATTAGGTATAAGTGTAGGGAGGTGGGGATTAGGTATGAGTGTAGGGGTTGGGGGCCACTTTCACATTCAACATGAGACATACGAACAGAACAGTGGTCTCTTGTGAAGATTTGCTGGCCTTCAGAGTAAGGAAACTCACTCCAAGATGAGATTTGGGCAATGTTCTCTCCAACTAGCTTGATGGACACTCTACCTGGGCAACAACAAGCTAGGTGGAGAGAACATTGCCCAAATCTCATCTTGGAGTGAGTTTCCTCACTCCGAAGGCCAGCAAATCTTCACAAGAGACCACTGTTCTGTTCGTACGTCTCATGTTGAATGTGAAAGTGGCCCCCAACCCCTACACTCATACCTAATCCCCACCTCGAGTTACTAGGTGGGCCTCCCATAGGGATACAAATACCTGTCTAGGGAGCAGACACTATAGCAAGGTGTTCTCTCTCTCTCTCTCTCTCTCTCTCTCTCTCTCTCTCTCTCTCTCTCTCTCTCTCTCTCTCTCTCTCCATGCTGTCTGGAAACATTGTGAACCACGATAAACCTTTACCTGTCTCTAGTGCACAACGTACTGCAAATGAAAGAGGTGTAGCTGTAGGCCGTGTTAGGAGCCACACTAACGCTGTTTCGTGGCACACGATAACTCTTTCCTACTTAACATATGCTCAGCCCCAACTCCGCCCCCTGAATACAAAAATTGCGTTAATGGCGATTTGCGGAATTATCTCCTGCGGTAACACCTTGGAAAATGACCCCCTTAAAGAGGAAGGCGAGCTTGAGGAGATATGATAGAGAATTGGAATATCTTAAAGGTTTCCATGCACAGGAGGCAAGTCTGTTTCAATGGAAAGGAGGCTATGGAATGAGGGTGAAAGGGGCTAGACAGGAGTAATCTTAGGAAATATTTCTTTATAGAGAGGATAATTGATGAATAGAACAGCCTAACATTGGAGGTGGTGGAGACAAAGTCAGCATCTGAATTCAAGAAACAGGGGATCCCTGACAGTTATGGGAATTGTAAAGCTAAATTAGTTGAGAGGATGGGCAGACAAGATAGTCCATACAGTCTTTTTCTTCCATCACATTTCTATTCAGTGCTAGCCTTGAATGTAAACAAAGGGGGAAATGCTTTCTCCTTGTAATGCATTGCCTTCAGGGTTTAATCTTGGCCATCCAAGTATATTTGAGAGCAATATAACTAGACTGAAGCCCTGTTTCTCTGTCCATGGAGAGATTGCTCATGTTTATGTTCCTGGGAGTAAAAGGCAAGCTGGTTAAATTGGAACCAGTACACACAAGTGCTGCAGTAATGAAAGGGGAACATTGCAACAATATTGAGCTGGCAAACCAGAAATAGGTTTATTTCCCTACAGGGTTATTGATCTCACTGCATGTCAATTAAGAAAAATAAAGCTGGTTTTCCTTTGCATTTTTTCTAATAGCATCTGTCACTGTTTTGGTGTATTAGTAGTTACCCAGGAGGAATTAGATTCCTTTGGCCCTTATGCTCTGTGATTTAAGATAGATACTTTAAATTCTATACTGTTGTAGTTTGTTTGACACTATCATATACTCAATAAAAGAGCACACAAACAATACACTATGAGGGTAATATTATAGCAGCCCACCTAAATTAGGCAGAAAATCTGCATGTAATGCCAATTTTCAAGTGGACTTACATGTATATGTCTGCTTTGAAAATTATCCCACACATCTGCCATTATGTGATATAAAATTTTGGAGAAAATGTTCATGCATACTTTTGAAAATACAAAATTATACACACAAGTCCAAATCCCCTTGAAATACCTCCACTCCATCTAGATAAACATATGTGATAATAGGCAGCAGTACATGCCTAAGTTTACCTACACAGTGAGTAGGCAATTTGTAAAAGGCCATTTTTGCAGATAAAACATTATTTTGCCCATGGAAATACCTTTGAAAATTGGCCTCCCTGGGATTTGTAAAGGGAAGATTTCCACAGATTTTCCCTTTAAGAATTTGACAAACCAGCTGGTACTCCATGGAAAAGCAAGAGGACACAGTCACAGGGATTTCAAAATGAAATCCCTAAATGTACTTCTTCTGGTCCACTCTGTACCAATCCTTTTCTCATATGAAGGCATGAGGCAATTTTTAAATAGAAATCCCTTTGAAAATATGCCCTTTATAAAATTAATATTAAAAAAAAAAAGTTACTGTATTCACCTGTTCTACAAATCTTATATCACTGCATCCCAGACCCTGAGAAAAAATAGACAACTCAAAAGGAAAACAAATATTACTACACATCTGTAACCATCACCATCATAACAATATTGATGGAAATGTTGAATTTACAGAACATATCCAGGCAAATATAAGAATCCATAACTTTTGGTCATGGACATGAACAATATTCACATTAACTCATGAAGACAAATGATGATGAACATTGACTAGCACAATGAAAGCAGAAATGTTGAGAAGTGGCATTCAACAATGAAAAAAAATTAATTACAAACAATGCGGTGACTTTACAATAATATTTAAGAACATAAGAACATAAGAAATTGCCATGCTGGGTCAGACCAAGGGTCCATCAAGCCCAGCATCCTGTTTCCAACAGAGGCCAAACCAGGCCACAAGAACCTGGCAAGTACCCAAACACCAAGAAGATCTTATGCAATTAATAGCAGTGGCTATTACCTAAGTAAACTTGATTAATAGCAGTTAATGGACTGCTCCTCCACGAACTTATATAAACCTTTTTTGAAACCAGCTGCACTAACTGCACTAACTACATCTTCCGGCAACAAATTCCAGAGCTGATTTGTGCATTGAGTGAAAAATAATTTTCTATGATTAGTCGTAAATGTGCTACTTGCTAACTTCATGGAATGCCCCCTGGTCCTTCTATTATCTGAAAGTGTAAATAACCGATTCACATCTACTCGTTCAAGATCTCTCATGAAAAAGACCTCTATCTTTTGTATTTGTGGCATTGTGGACCCTTGGTCGCTGTGGAGATGACTCCGACCACGGGGAGGGGCTCCATAGGGAACCACAGCGATAGGCTGAACTCAGATAGCAGATGCAGTATGGATAGAAGCTTTATTGTACTGCTGTAGATGGATGATGTAGGCAGGAAGGTAAGCCACTGAGATCCATGAGGTGCCAATACATTCAACAGGCTCGGATGTATAATCTCACCCAGATGTTCACGATAGGTGGGAGCCCGCAGTGCGGGTAACGCCACAGCTGGTGGGTGGAGCTGGAGCACCGGATCGTAGAGGTACTCACAAGAATTAGGCATCTTCCTGATGATGAAATGGTGGGACCGAAGGTCCGTGCTGCAGTATACATAGGCTAGTAGGCCCTTGAGGTGGAGTACCTGATAGTCCGATATCCTGAAATGGAGAAGAGATAGAAAGACCCCCGAGGAGTGGTTGTCTTAATTAGTAGAAGCCCCGAAGGGTAGTTGGAAGTGAGAAACCCCCGAGGAGCGGGTGTCTAGAGCTTATTGAGGAGCGAGGCCCTTGGAGTGAAAGCAGCGTCTAAGCGTGCAGCATAGAGCGGTCTGAATAGCTAAACTGGTCCTTGCTAACTCAAAGGTGGTAGCAAAATGGAGGCTTGATATATCTGGAGGTATTGACGTCATGCGGTGGGGCTGCCCCCGAGTTTCCCGAGATGACGTGTATTTGAGCGTAGGAGATGTGTGCTTGCCCTAGGTGGCCACGGGAGTGAGCATAGCAGACTCGGACACCCATGCTAGGTTGGAGATGCCGAGACCCTCGGCACTTGGCAGCGGAGACAGTCATCTTGCCCAAGGAGAGAGAGAAGGGAAGAAAAGAGGTAATTCAGAGTGGTCGCAGCCATCTGCGACCGACAGATGCAACACTATCATATCCCCCCTCAGCCATCTCTTCTCCAAGCTGAACAGCCCTAACCTTTCAGCCTTTCCTCACAGGGGAGCTGTTCCATTCCATTTATCATTTTGAGTGCCCTTCTCTGTACCTTCTCCATCGCAACTATATCTTTTTTGAGATAAGGTGACTAGAATTGTATACAGTATACAAGATGCGGTCTCACCATGGAGCGATAAAGAGACATTATGACATTTTCCGTTTTATTAACCATTCCCATCCTAATAATTCCTAAAATTCTGTTTGCTTTTTTGACTGCTGCAGCACATTGAGCTGATGATTTCAAAGTATTATCCACTATGATGCCTAGATCTTTTTCCTGGGTGGTAGCTCCTAATATGGAACCTAACATCGTGTAACTACAGCAAGGGTTATTCTTCCCTATATGCAACACCTTGCACTTGTTCACATTAAACTTCATCTGCCTTTTGGATGCCCAATCTTCCAGTTTTGCAAGGTCCTCCTGTAATGTATCACAATCCGGTTGTGATTTAACTACTCTGAATAATTTTGTATCATGTGCAAATTTGATAACTTTGCTCTTCGTATTCCTTTCCAAATCATTTATAAATATTAGAGATGTGAATCGGAACCGGAATCTGATCGATTCCGGTTCCGATCCAAATCTTAAAATTTTTATCGCCCAGCCCGATTTGAGTTCTGATTATCGGCTGCGCCCGATCTGATAATCAAAACACCCTCCCGAACCCAGAAAAAAGGTTTTAAAATTACCTGGTGGTCCAGCGGGAGTGCGGGGAGCGATCTCCTGCTCTCAGGCCATCGGCTGCGTTAATAAAAATGGCGCCGATGGCCCTTTGCCCTTATCCTGTGACAGGGCAAAGGTAGCGCCGGCGCCATTTTGAATATTGGCAATATGGCCTGAGTGCAGGAGATCGCTCCTGGACCCCCGCTGGACCCCCAGGGACTTTTGGCCAGCTTGGGGGGGCCTCCTGACCCCCACAAGACTTGCCAAAAGTCCAGCGGGGGTCCGGGAGTGACCTCCTGCACTCGGGCCGTATTGCCAGTATTCAAAATGGCACGACCGTTGGCCCCTATGACATGGTGAGGGCAAAGGTAGCGCCAGCGCCATTTTGAATACTGGCAATACGGCCCGAGTGCAGGAGGTCGCTCCCGGACCCCCGCTGGACCACCAGGTAATTTTAAAAGGTTTTTGTGGGGGTCAAGGGGGTCATTTTAAAGGGTCGGTGGGATTTTATTTTATCGGGCCATCGGCGCCATTTATATTAGTGGCAGCCAAAATGGCGCCGATGACCCGAGAGTGGGAGATCGCGCCGGGACCCCCCACTGTACCACCAGGTAATTTAAAACATTTTGGGGGGGCTAGGAAGGGTGGGGGATTTGTTTTAAAGGGTCAGGGTGGGTTTAGGGGTTGTTTTGGTGTGCCGGTTTTCCCGCCCTCCCCCCCGATTTACGATTTTTCACGATCGGGGGAATTTCTATTGTATCGCGACTCTAACGATTTTTTTAAATCGTCAAAAAATGATTCACATCCCTAATAAATATATTGAAAAGTACCGGACAAGTACAGATCCCTGAGGCAATCCACTGTTTATCCTTTTCCACTGAGAAAATTGACCATTTAATCCTACTCTCTTCCTGTCTTTTAACCAGTTTGTTATCCATGAAAGGACATTGCCTCCTATCCCATGACTTTTTATTTTTCTTAGAAGCCTCTCATGAGGGACTTTGTCAAACACCTTCTGAAAATCCAAATATACTACAACTACTGGTTCACCTTTATCCACATGTTTATTAGGGATGTGCAGCCAGAAAACTTTCGTTGCATTCGTGATACGTATTTGTCGGGGGGCATTTCCATTGCATTCGGACGTATGGTGGCCCGATCCGTTGATTTGTGAATTTGTTTTCTGGTTCCCATTAAAGTCAATGGGGGAAGGATTTCCAGCCTATTTTTGGCTGCAGAATTGGGGTTTTATTATCAATTTTGATTAAACTTCTGGGGAACAATCATCAGAACAACAAAAGAGCTCCAAGGTACTTAGACTGTGGCAAAGTGGCATGAATAGCCTAAGGCACTGTAAAGATGCAAAGGGATACCAGAAGTGGCAAGAATGCTTTAACAGAGGCCCAAAGCAGCAGTGAGAGTGTCAAAAACACACCACAGCTTCAAAAGAGAGCACCAATAACAGATGCATGAACCATTGAAGGCAGCACGACAGGAAAAGCGGCAAGACAAGTGGCATTGACATCCTACAGCACAATGAAGGAGGAACATAGCAAGCAGAAAGACTAGCACCAACACACTTAGGAACCATGATAGTAGAAAGAGCACCTCAAGGAGTTGAGTGAGTCATCTGGTGATTGGCAGCAAGGCAGAGTGGTAGAACGTTGATAGGGGCAAGACAGGCTGGCAGAGCCGAGGTAGTCATGTCGCTGTGGTTTGATAAGGGAAAGACAAGGAGGCAAGACAAGACAAGCATGTGGTGGGACTGTCAACTGGGCGATATCTAGAATGGGTAGATGTGAATCGGTTATTTACTCTTTTGGATATTAGAAAGATTAGGGGGCACTCCAATGGCACTGGTAGCCCCTGTGACATAGTAAGGGCAAAGGCTATCGGTGCCATTTTGAATACTGGCAGCTGACGGTCCGAGTGCAGGAGGTCACTCCCGGACCCATGCTGGACCAGCAGGGGCTTTTGGCATGTCTTGGGGGACCCTCCTGATCCCCACAAGACTTGCCAAAAGTCCAGCAGGGGTCCGGGAGTGACCTCCTGTACTCGGACCGTCGGCTGTCAGTATTCAAAATGGCGCAGATAGCCTTTGCCCTTACTATGTCACAGGGGCTACCGGTGCCATTGGTCAGCCCCTGTCACATGGTAGGAACACAAAATGGCACCGGCCATCCAGTGCTTCTACCATGTGACAAGATCCGGCCAATGGCACGGATACCCTGTCACATGGTAAGGGCAAAGGGACATCGGCGCCATTTTGATTAGTGGCAGCCGACAGCCCCGGAGTGGGAGGACGGCCCGGAGCAGGAGATCGCTCCTGGGACCCCCACTGGACCACCAGGTACCTGTAAAAAAATTTTTGGGGGGGTCGGGAGGGTGGGGGAAGCTAAGGGGTTAGCTTTAAAGGGTCGGGGTGGGTTTTTTGTTTATCGGATGGGGCGCAGCCGATAAACAAAACTGCGATCGGGCCAGATAGAAAAAAACCCACATGTGAATTGGAACCGGAATCCGAACCGATTCCGGTTCCGATTCACATCTCTAATCTTTATATAGTGCTGGCTCATCAGTAAAATCCACAGAGAGAACTGCGATTGGCTGCATTCAGTGCATTTCACAAAATGCTGATACGCTGCATTCTGGTATCCATGCCGACCTGTCCGACCCTTTCCTGTGAGTCTCTGTGACTCACAGGAAAGTATCAGACAGGTCGGCAAGGATACCGGAATGTAGGGCATGGGCGCTGCCATTTTGTGAAATCATAGCTAGCTAATGGGGGCAAAGAAAAGTGCGTGCCGCGGGGCACACCGAATTAGACAGATAATAAGTTATATACGTGGGGAGTCGCGATGCGTTTCGCCTTCCCACGTATATAAGGAATAGTGCAATATACATTGCATATTGCCAATACGGCTAAAACAAATGCACACCCCTAATGTTTATTAATCCCTTCAAAAAGATGAAGCAGATTTCCTAGGCAAGACTTCCCTTGGGTGAATCCAAGTTCTCTGAGTTCCTTTAAGCCATGTCTTTCTATACACTCTACGATTTTGATCTTTAGAATAGTTTCCACTATTTTTCCCGGGACTGAAGTCAGACTCACTGGTCTATAGTTTCCCGGATCGCCCCAGAGCCCTTTTAAAATATTGGGGTTACATTGGCCACTCTCCAGTCTTCAGGTACAATGGATGATTTTAATGATAGGTTACAAATTTTAACTAATAGGTCAGAAATTTAATTTTTTAGTTCATTCAGTACCCTAGGATGCATACCACCCAGTCCAGGTGATTTGCTACTTTTTAGTTTGTCAGTCTGGCCTACTATATCTTCCAGGTTCACAGTAATTTGGTTCAGTTCGTCTGACTCATCACCCTTGTAAACCATCTCCAGAACTGGATCTCCCCAACATCCTCATTAGTAAACACGGTAGAAAAGAATTCATTTAGTTTTTCTGCAATGGCCTTATCTTCCCTAAGAGCTCCTTTAACCCCTCCATCATCTAACGGTCCAACCAACTCCCTCACAGGTTTCTTGCTTTGGATATATTTTAAAAAGTTTTTATTAAGAGTTTTTGCCTCTACAGCCAACTTCATTTCAAATTCTCTCTTCGCCTGTCTTATCAATGTTTTATACTTAACTTGACATGCTTTATCCTATTTTCTTCAGATGGATCCTTCTTCCAATTTTTGACGGAAGCTTTTTTGGCTAAAATAGCCTCTTTCACCTCACCTTTTAACCATGCCGGTAATCATTTTGCCTTCCTTCCACCATTCTTAATGTGTGGAATACATCTGGACTGCACATCTAGGATTTAATTTTTAAACAATGCCCATGCCTGTTGAACCCTTTTAACCTTTGCAGCTAGACCTTTCAGTTTTTTTCTATTTTCCTCATTTTATCAAAGATTCCCTTTTTGAAAATTTAGTGTTAGAGCTGTAGATTTACTTATTGTCCCCCTTCCAGTTATTAGTTTAAATGTGATCATGTTATGATCACTAATGCCAAGTAGAGAAGAGCTTCGTTGTTCTTGCTCGGGTTGGGTTTCAGTTTGGGCGCTTTGTGGGAAAACGACCCGAACCCGGAAAAACGAATAAAAAAAGAAAAAACCCGAATCGGAAAAAAAACCACCCCAACCCTTCAATTTTACTTTCTTACAACCCCCCCCCCCCACACCATCCCGATCCCTCCCCAAGACTTACTAAAAGCCCTAGTGGTCCAGCGGGGTGCCATGAGCTATCTCTCCCTCCATGCCATCGGGCTGTCGGACCTTCTATGAATCAAAATGGCGCTGATGGCCCTTTGCCCTTACAATGTCACAGGGGCTACCAGTGCCATTGATCAGTCCCTGTCACATGGTAGGAGCAATGGACGGCCGGCACCATATTGTGCTCCTACCATGTGACAGGGGCCGACCAATGGCACCAGTATCCCCTGTGACATAGTAAGGGCAAAGGCTAATGGCACCATTTTGAATACTGGCAGCCAATGGCTCAAGTGCAGGAGATCACTCCAGGACCACCACTGGATCACCAGGGACTGTTGGCAAGTCTTGGGGGGGACTCCTTACCACAAGGGCTTTTAGTAAGTCTTGGGGAGGGATCAGGATGGTGGTGGGATTGTAAGAAAGTAAAATTGAAGGGTTGGGGTGTTTTTTTGTTTTTTTTTAATAAATGTGCCCATCCTCCCCCACACTAACCCGAAAAACAAAATTTCCCTGAAGTTCGGGGAAAATCCGTTTCATGGTTCAGGTCCCCCGAACCACTACTAATTAGGCAATTTCCCAGGTTCAGTTTTAATGTAAACCAGTGTGATAAGACTGTTGTCCTGAACATCGGTATATTAAAAGTATGTAAATAAATAAAATAAAATAAATAAATGCACATCTCTATTGCCAAGTGGCCCCATCACCATTATCTCTCTCACCAAACCATGCATTCCACTAAGAATTAAATCTAAAATAGTTCCCTCTTTTGTTGGTTCCTGAGCCAATTGTTCCATGAAGCAGTCATTTATTACATCCAGGAACTTTATATCTCTAGCAAGTCCTGATGTATTATTTACCCAGTCAATATCGGGGTAATTGAAATCTCCCATTATTACTGCATTGCCAAATTGGTTAGCTTCCATGATTTCTCTTAGCATTTCATCATCTGTCTGACCATTTTGTTCAGGTGGATAGTAGTATACTCCTATCACTATACTCTTCCCCAACATACATGGGAATTCTACCCATATAGATTCTACTGAGCATTTAGTCTCTTGTATGATCTTTATCCTGTTGGATTCTATACCCTCCTGGACCTAAAGTGCCACACCACCTCCAAGCTGATCCTCCCTATCATTGTAATATAATTTTTACCCTGATATAGCACTGTCCCATTGGTTATCCTCCTTCTACTAGGTCTCTGTGATGCCAATTATGTCAATCTCATCATTTACTGCTATACTCTCTAACTCTCTCATTTACTTCTTGGACTTCTGGCATTTCAAAGTGTATTTTTTGTTTGTATTAACAACTAGGGATGTGCAAAGCCCAAACCTATCAGTTCAGGCCTTTAAATTCACTTTAAATCCACTGCTCGTGCGGTCGGCACAGCTCAGTCGGGGCAAAATCCACTGCAGGGGCTCGTGCGGTCGGCACAGCTCAGTCGAGGCAAGAGCCCGCTCACCCCTCCCTTCTGTGAGCCAGCAGTGAACCGGGAAATTAAGAGAAAAAAAAAAAAAAAAAAGAGACAAGAGGGCTCAGAAACCTGCAAAATAAAGAGAAGCAGCAGGACCACGTGGTGAGTGATACTGCTCCCACCCCCAACCCAGCCGTCTAGCCCAGCACTGTTTTCAGGCCCTTAAATTGCAGACACTCCCTGGGGCGTCGCGCACCAGGCGTCGCGCACCCGAAGGAACGCAACCTAAGGGGCCTGCCCCTTAGTGCGCTCCTTGGAGCATCCCAGAGCAAGAGCCATTACCCACCCTTATCCATCCATCCAGCGATCACACATCCACCCATCCAGTCTCCAGCGGCACTCATCCAGTCCCCAGAGGCACTCAACCAGCAGCACTCATCCAGTCTCCTGCAGCACTCATCCAGTCTCCTGCAGCACTCATCCAGCAGCACTCATCCAGTCTCCTGCAGCACTCATCCAGCACCAATCCAACCTGAACAATAATGTACTACCGACCACGCACCTACAAATCACTCATCCCAATCATGATTTCCCCCACTACACAGTTACTAGGCCTCACCCTATTCACCATAATCCTATTCAACGCCCAATCTCTCACCAACAAAACTCTTATACTCAACGACATACTGCAGGACACAACCCCAGACGTTTGCGCCATAACAGAAACATAGCTCAAATCCACGGACATCACACTCATTAACCAATTACCAACGCAGACTTACGATTTCTTCTCCATCCCAAGACAAAAAAAAAGAGGAGGGGGTATCTTCCTAGCTGCAAAAAAATCCTTAAGGTTCTCACACCACCCCATCAGTACAGTAACTAAACTAGAACTAGGATTGTTCAAATCAGAACAACTCCAAATCCTGCTAGTCTACGCCCCGCCAGGCTTACTAGAGTCAGACTCCTCTCCTATCATCGAAACCATAACTCTGCATCTCAATCTTGACTCCCCTGCTATAATCCTGGGTGACTTCAATTTACATGTTGACAAAGTTCCCCTCTCTACAAACTGTGAAGCCCTCCTCACCGCACTGTCAGCGATGGGATTCAGACAACAAATCAATAAACCCACCCACAAAGCAGGCCACACGCTCGATCTACTCTTTACAAACACTGGTATTTCTCTTACAAAACAACCAAATTGCAAAAAAGTCCCATGGTCAGATCATTCTCTAATCTCCACCAGTTTTTCCTTACCTCGATCAGACTCCAAACTCAACTCAAGACCCTCTTTCCTATACAGAAAACCTTGCAACTCGGAACATCTAAGTAAAGCTCTAACCTCGGATCTACCACTCATTGAAGTATCTACCCCTAACGCTGCCCTCCAGTCCTGGTCCAAAATAACAAAATCTATAGCAAACACTCTCTGCCCACTGACAACCAAAACAAGGTCTGCTAATACATCCAAACGTCAACCCTGGTATAATGATGAACTACGAAAACTCAAACAATTACTTCGGCAAAAAGAAAGAAAATGGCGCAAAGCCCCTTCACCAGCCTCACTCTCTGATTACAAACGATCACTCCATCTTTACAAAAGTACCACGTTGAAAATCAAAAGAGACTACTATGCCCGAAAGGTTCATCATCTCAGCTTTGACTCAAAAGCTCTATTCGCCTTCGTTTCCAGCCTCACTAAACCTATCACTCCAGATATACCACCCGAACAAGCCCAGACTAAAGCAGACAAATTGGCTCTTCATTTTAACAAAAAAATATCGGATCTCCTTAATCAGCTGATTCCAAACACTACATCTCCAGATAACACATATCTTCCCCAAAATAAAGACATCCAGCTTAATGCCTTTGAACCCATCACAATCACAGAGATACAAAATGTATTAAAAAGAATGAAACCGTCATCACACCCATTTGATCAAATCCCTACCAAAATGCTTCTTCTTATCCCGGACACAATAGCAAAAACCCTAGCAGATATTATAAACTGCTCCTTATCACATGGCATCTACCCAGATGACCTAAAAACTGCCTCAATCAAGCCACTGCTAAAAAAACCAAATCTAAATGCATGTGATCCCAACAACTTCCGCCCTATTTCCAACCTACCATTTATAGCTAAAATCATGGAAAAACTGGTAAACACCCAACTATCCAACTACCTAGAGGACCACAGTATTCTGTCCCCAAACCAATATGGTTTTCGCAAAGCCGCAAGCACCGAAACGCTACTAATTTCACTCATGGACTACCTACTCTCTGGTATTGATAAAGGCCAAGCATATTTTCTAATCCTCCTTGACTTCTCGGCGGCCTTTGACACCGTCAACCACGCCCTTCTTCTAAAACAGCTGGCAAACATTGGTTTAACAGGTGCCACACTAAACTGGTTCAAAACATTTCTAGAAAACAGAGGATACAGAGTCAAAATTCATAATAAAGAATCCCAATACCACCCTTCTAATAGAGGAGTGCCGCAAGGATCATCACTTTCACCCACCCTTTTCAATGTCTACCTGCTACCACTCTGCCAACTACTAACAAAATTAAGCCTGAAACATTTCCTTTTTGCAGACGACGTACAGATCGTAATCCCTATAAAAGAATCAATCTCAAAAACAATGGAATACTGGGACAGTTGCCTATTAGAAATTAAACTTCTCCTCAACAGTCTAAACCTTGTACTCAATGCTTCGAAAACAGAATTCCTGCTCATATCACCGGAAAACAATAACACACTTCCTAAACCACCCACACTCCTTCAAACAACCCACGTAAGAGACTTAGGAGCCATCCTAGACAATCGTCTCAACCTCAAAACATTCATTAACCAAACCACCAAAGATTGCTTCTACAAATTACATATCCTGAAAAGAATAAAACCGCTGTTTCACACTCAGGACTTCAGAACAATCTTGCAAGCAATAATCTTTTCCAAACTAGATTATTGCAACTCATTACTATTAGGCCTCCCAGCTTCTTACACCAAACCTTTACAAATGGTTCAGAACTCTGCAGCCAGAGTCCTTACAAATTCCAGGAAAATTGACCACATTTCACCTATTCTCAAAAACCTCCATTGGCTTCCGATCCACTATAGAATCATGTACAAAACCATTAACATCATATACAAAACTATCAACCAACACACGCAACTTGACCTACAAATACCACTTAAAAAATTCACCTCCGCCAGGCCTATCAGGGAACACTACAAAGAGTCACTCCAAATTCCAAAGGCCAAAACCTACCAACATAAATCCTTGAGTCTCAGAGCCTTCTCATCAGCAGGTCCAGCTCTCTGGAACTCGATCCCACCTGATTTGAGACAAGAGCCATGCTCTTTAACATTTAGGAAAAGACTAAAAACTTGGCTTTTCAAAAAAGCATTTCCAAGCCTTGAATAAAACCTCCTCTCACTAGCACTAACTCGTATGCAATAATGGAATGTAAACACGAATCAACCAACCTCAAACCCTCTCTCACTAATTCCTGCTGAATATTTATCATACTATTACCATTCACAACTGTCATATTTATTCATTTGATTACCTATGTACCGTTTCATAGTCTTATTTTTTCACTTGCTATTCTAATGTATCAATAGGCTGAAATGTAAATATTGTGCTGTTCAATTTCTCCCCTTCCATCCCAAGTTTATTTTCCTTGTTTTTTGTAACTTTCCCTCTCCCTTTTTCTGATTCACTGTATTTAAAGTTCAAGGTTCTTATTGAAAATATTGTTTTTTACATTACGTTATGCTTTACACTCCTTGTTATTTGTAAACCGGGTTGATGTGATGCCTATCATGAAACTCGGTATAACAAAAACAATAAATAAATAAAATAAATAAATAAATTTTGGGGAGACTCCTGATAGTGCACGCTAACAGTTTTTTGTTAGTGCACACTAATGGGAGTTAGTGCACACTAAACCCCAAAATGAATTTTTCTCGAAAATCGGGAAAAATTCCTTCGGGTTTCGGGCTCCCCGAACCAGGACGAATGCACATCCCTATTAGCAACCAGCTTTTCAATTCTTAGGGATAATTTGTAAATCTTTAGCTCAGGTGATATTTACATATAGGCACATGGACTACATTTACTTTTATTGGAACCTCTCTGTTGGGATGCCCTAACTCTCCTGTTTCATTAGTATCTTTCAAGGATACATTTCTCTGAACCATGCACTGCTGAGTGACTGTCGGCTTTCCCCCTTGTTCTAGTTTAAAAGTTGCTCTATCTCCTTTATGAAAGTTAGTGCCAGCAGCTTGGTTCCACTCTGGTTAAGGTGGAGCCCATCCTTTCGGAAAGGTCTCCCCCTTTCCCAAAAGTTTCCCAGTTCCTTACAAAACTGAATCCCTCTTCCCTGCACCAGTCTCATCCACACATTGAAACGTTGGAGCTCTGCCTGCCTCTGGGGACCTGCAGGAACAGGAAGCATTTCAGAGAATGCCACCCTGGAGATTCTGGATTTCATCTTTCTACCTAAAACCCTAAATTTGGCTTTCAGAACCTATGTTGTTGGTGCCTACATGTACCACGACAGCCGGCTCCTCCCTAGCACTTATAATCCTATCTATTTGTGCTATAATGGATGTGATATCAGGAATTATGGGTAGTCACATTTGAATAACAACATTGCTAACACTTTGGAAGGCTTTAGTATACAATTCTAGTAGCTATATTCATCCTGGAGAAGACTATAGTCTATGTAGGTAAGTTATCGTTAAAAAAACCCAACAACAACAACAACAACAACAAGATATTGTAGTCCATGGGCTGATGAAGCTCATGAACTAACATCTTTTCATTATTTATTTTAAAGGATCACAACGTATAAAGATGTATATTGTGAAGGCTCACCGCCCGTGCTGACCTGGGTGCCGCTCCGCTGCCTCCAGCTCAGGCCCCTCGCGAGTCCTGGATATCCCTGGAGTCCCTCAGTCACACAGGACTCCCTTGGTTCAGGTCTCCGCTGGCCCTGGTTTTGCGGGGCTTCTGGGTTCTCTTTGTATGGCGTGGGGTTGAAGCAGTCCCCCAACCCCCCAAAGATAACAGAGAGAGAGAGAGAGAGAGGTTCCTCAAAGCATTTTTATAAAGCAGAGTAGCTGAATCTGTTACATTGGCTCCGTCCCCTCAGGAGCTGAACAAATGACCCTGCCCCCGCTCTCTAGCAGTCTAACCCCTTGACACAGGTGCTGGAGCAAAGGCACTGTTTGAGCCCCCCGGCTCTCCAGTTCACCAGCAAACCCCCTTAACACATGTGCTGGATTAAAGGTACTGTTTGAGCCCCCCTGGCTCTCCAGTCCACCCGCAAACACACCTGCCCTAACTTCCCTTAGGGTACAGGTTCTCTATTTCCCTTTTCAGGCTAGGCTGTGCCCCTGAGACAGCTGGAGGATTCCTCTCCCCTGGAACCTACCTCCATTTCCTCCTCCCCTTTGCTTCCTGGCACTGGCTTTTTCTGGCCACTGCCGCTACCTAGGCCCGCCCTCTTCCTCTAACTCCCCAGGCTCACCTGTGTGACTCATTAGTGTCTAAGTCTGACACCTGCTCACCTCCAGGCTCTCCCTACAGGTCAGGTGGTGGTTCTAGGAACCTGGGATTTGTAGTTCTCGCCTTCACCTGCTCCCCCTGCTGGCTGGCTCTAGTATTACTAGCTGCCTTATGGTATCTTATCCATTCCTGCCCCCGGCAGCGCTGCACTCCATCACAATATATATATATATATATATATATATTGAAATATATATATAGATTGAAACTTGTAAGCTCCTTTGTTGAAAGATGTCACAGCTTTTTCTAAGACAATCTTTGTAATGATCACCCCATACTATCCTAAACTAGAAAGACCTGTAGGAAGCAAAGTCATCCACCCAGCTGAGACTAAACACATTTCAGTCCAAATCTATTCGTCAGGCTTCAATAATCAAATCTGAACAGATTGGAGGAGGCTGGTAAGCAAGAAGTAACAGGATTTTGACTTCTGGGGTCACAACACTTTCACCTTTTCTCTGCCAGTGAGAAAAGGCAAAAAGCAATCTGAATAGGTCTGCAGTAATTGTCCTGCAGGGCTGGTGCTAGCTTTTTTGCTGCCCTGTACAAACAATTATTGTGAGAAGTACATACACATGCACACAAACTCTCACACAGACATGCACACAGGCTGTTGACACAAATACACACTTATGTACACACAAAGGCTCTCACACAGATACACATACATACACAAGCTCTTACATAGACACATACAAGCTTTCATACAGAGACACACACATACACGCATATACAAAGGCTCTCAGACACAAACACACACACAAGCTCTCACACAGATACATGCACACACATGTACATAATCTCTCACACAGACACACACACACAAAGGATCTCACACAGATACAGATACATAGAAGCTTTCACACAGACATATGCACATACACATGCACACAGGCTCTTACATATAAACTTCCACCCAGATACACACACACACATGTAGTGTTTAGAATAACATTTATATCGACATCCGCTAGGGATGTGCAGAGGGACGCCATATGTTGCATTCGAGATTCGTTTTCGTCGGGGGGGGGGGGGAAGATACGTTGCATTCGGCAAGGGGCCCCCCAATACATTTATACATTAATTCTTATTTGTTTCCCGGCTAAAATTAACTACAACCCCCCACCCTCCTGACCCCCCCCAAGACTTACCAAAACTCCCTGGTGGACCAGTGGGGGGTCTGGGAGCCATCTCCTGCACTCACACCCTCGGCTGCCGGTATTCAAAATGGTGCTGTTAGCCTTTGACCTACTATGTCACAGGGACTACCGGTGCCATTGGTCAACCTCTGTCACATGGTAGGAGCAATGGATGGCTGGCGCCATCTTTTGGCAAGTCTTGTGGGGGTCAGGAGGGCACAAGATGACGCCAGCCATCCATTGCTCCTACCATGTGACAGGGGTTGACCAATGGCACTGTTAGCCCCGTGACATAGTAGGTCAAAGGCTATCAGTGCCATTTTGAATACCGGCAGCCGAGGGTGTGAGTGTAGGAGATGACTCCCGGACCCCCCGCTGGACCACCAGGGAGTTTTGGTAAGTCTTAGGGAGGTCAGGAGGGTGGGAGCTTTGTTTAAATTGTCTCCTTTAGGCGGCCTAATAATTGGGCGAAGATTTGTTGTATTCGTGGGGAATTGCGATACGTTTCGCTTCCCCACGAATACAACGATTATGGCCCTATATGTTGCAGATTACCAATTTGTAGGGAACTAATGCACACCCCTAACATCCGCTATAAATGTCCGGTCCTGCCCCCATACCATCAAGACCCATACCCCCAATGAGAAATAGAGATGTTAAGTAGATGTAAAGGCTACAGCTAATTTGTCAACATTAATTAACAGAACTACTGAGGACTTAAGCCCCTGATAGCTATAGACACAAACTGTGTCTAACCCATACTATCCATTAGCCAAGAAAAACAACCATAATGCCCAGCCCCCCACCTTGCTTTCCAAGCAAGGGGGCCATCCAGAGTGATCATAGTCAGCCCATCAGCTCATGTACTTCATCACTAGCATGAGGTAGTGTACACTAGAGATGTACATTGTTAACACCTTTAGGTTCGGGCTTCATTTTCAGGCCCCTGCAGGAAATTTTGTTTTTCTCGCGGTTCGTTTTTTTTTTTTTTCATGGGTCCTGATTTTCGTGTTAGTGCATGCTAATGGGAATTAGTGCACACTAACTCCCATTAGTGCACGCTAACCATAGTTAGCACACTAACACAAACTATGAATTTTTCCGAAATTTCAGAAAAATTCCATTCATTTTTCGGTGCCCATGAACCAAGACGGATTAGACAAATTCATTGAAATTGTCTAATTCGTGAAAAATTAATGCACATCTCTAGTGTACACTTGGAAAAGGTGGAGTTTTTCTGAGCTATCCCTTTCAACAGGCCACCATGACCTCATCATTGTGTGCCCTCACCTCCTTCTGCATCACCGACCCTGTCTCTCAAAATTATATGAGGAGGCAGAAGTGGGGTGGGGGGGGGGGGGGCAATGGCACAGAAAGGCATGAGCCTCTGAGATGGGGTATGTCACTGACCTGCAACCTCGATGTTAAAGGAGGGCCACCATACATTTTGGTGCATATCCTCTCAATAGTGTGAGGCTTGGATAGGGAAGGCAAGGGTTGTGAGCTCCCAGGTTTCATCCTTTTTACTAGAGAAAAGGGAGAGGAGTTGATTGCAACAAGGGTAACCCAGCTGGGCTCTCTTCAGTCTCCGTGACAATTGTGCCAGAGGTTTTGGAAGCCACAAGAAACGGATTTAAAAATAAAAAAACATGAAAGATGGTTACAATTTGTTTGTACCAAGAAGCTTCACCATGGCCCTGCTGGCCTTTCTGTGTGAGGGTTGGTGGTGGTGTGGAAGCTGTGTGCACATGCTCAACTCAGAGGGAACTCTGTTGGCTCTCCTCATTTTTGGCTGCCAGTGGGTTGAGTTCTGCCAGCGACCCTACAACTTCTCCTGATCTGCCGCCACCCCATGCAAATGCACGGTAGGAATACCCAGTCATGCTGGGTCTATTGACCTGCTTAATCTTCCATCTTCTTGGGTGTTGCAGGTGAAACAAGGATATAAGTCTATGCAGTTCCTTTTTTTCATAGCTGCTCTCCTCTCAGCATAAGATATGGAAGAACCCAGGGCCTCAAAATGAAACAAGTTTCATTGCTGGAGCATAACAGCACAGAAAGAGTCAACACTCCCAAAATGGAATCAATTCCATGACTGAGGAAGGAAAAAGGAGAGCAGATGGTTTCACCATAAGGCAGTCCTAATCCACCCAGCCCCCTTTACAAAGGAAGGGAAGATCCTCACAATCAATATTTAGCAGAATCTCAGAGCTGAACAAATTGAAATATATATTGGAATCCACTGAAATCCACCAGAGGCCCCTATTCATTGTCTTCCTCCCCAGTTCAAACCCAGCACTCTCTTCCACTCCGGTCAACCCCAGCATTTCTTGTCTGTTGATCCTATAACCAGAACACTCTGATCCCCTCTCCAGCCCTGTTCTAAACTCAGTTCACTCTGAACTCCCATCCTGCCCAGACTGGCCCAGCATACTCTGACTCCCTTTCCTAAACCAACCCCAGCAAACTCTGCCCCACCCCCTGCTGGGCCCCAGCACTTCCTTGCCCCCTCACCAGCCCAGCTCAATCCAAAACATTCTGACCACCCATCCCAGCCCTAGCACACGGACTCCTCTCTCCAGCCTCCACAGCTCGACCCCACCACAGTGAACCCTGTTATATTATTATTAGTGCAGTAATGTGAATGCAAGGTCCTGTGTTCACATTCCCAGTGAAGTAGGTACAGCAGAAGATAGACATACAAGCAGATATTTGTGTAATATTTTATACAAGGGATACATTTCTTGCAAGTTTATCTGTTACAAAGAATTGTGCAGCTGCCAAAAAGGGAGAAAAAGAGATGGTGAGATCGAGAGAAAAGATGTTTGTACGTGAATGTGTTTGTGTGTATGGATGTGAATGTCTTTGCCCAAGTCCTTGATAGTATCATTTTTATATTGTTCCATTTTATTACTCTTCATTTGCATTTGCCTTTCAAGTGAGTACATTTTGCTTTTCACAAGTAGGTGTGACTCTCAGGATGAAAGGAGATAAATGTATCTCTTTGAAACACAAAGAAATGCTGGATTCACTATGTCTGAGATATAAGGTTTATGGATAATATTATTATCTATAAAATCATTGGTCTAGTCATGCTAAGCAAGCCTACAATACTGACATTTTCATCCTTTTTCCTTTTAAAAGTATGCATGGGGGAATGTGACAACAAATTGTGACGTACCTGTTAACAGTGGATTAAGAGACTCGGCTGCCTTACATACAGCAGTCATCAAGAACACATTTGTGTCAGAATTATGATGCCTCTAACAGCTTCAATAATATGTATCTTGCTCTTTCAAGCAGATTCCCCTGTCCTATACAATATCTTTTCCATAGCCAAGGAGGTAAACAAGTCCATTATGAGTCTAAACCTCACATCTAAGGTAGGGCATCCACTACTGGGTGGGTTAACTATTATGCAACTTCAGTGCCCACCACAGAAAGAATGAACAGTGCATAATGGATGCAGGAATTTTCTGATAAGAAAGTTGAAAAGAGGCTGAAGGCTCAATCTGGGAAGTTGTACAATAGATAAAACTGGACCAGTCCTAGGTTCATAGGCAGATGCTAAGAGAGACAATAGCTAATTAGAGCATAATGTAAGTTAAAAGGCAAAGATGGTAACTTTTAGGGCATTTATTACAGTGAGATTTGCATCTTTCATCTTAGAATGCAAGAAAATCATCATAATATATAGTAGAATTTTTATGAAAATCAAAACAATGATAGGATGAGTAAGAAAATTAAAGACATGAATAGTAGTTGGTTAGTAGCAAATAAACTCTCCCATGCAGAAACATGAACATGTTGCACTAAGGTTTCAATAGTTTGTAGATTTCTCCTATTCTTATAGATGATAATGAGATTCAATATTGTGCAGATTGTCGGTGGTCAATATAGACATAGAGTTCTGCAAAGTTTAACAATTTGTGTAATATATTTTCTCTCATGCCTAGAGGTAGCAGGTGCACAGCACAAGAGATAAAATCTGGAATGTCAATAGAGTTATTGGTAACAAATGGTGTAGAATGTACATTGTGCCATAAAAGGTAATTCAGGATTGTGGAGTAATGCTACACTTGGTATTATTCAGTAGATAATCCAAAATGTAGAATTTAGTATCATAAGGTCAAATAATGTGAACAATAGAAAAAAAAATATTCCTGGGAGAAAATAAATGAAAACAAGTGTCTAGTTCTCAGGTAATACAAAATATGTGAAGTGATGAGTGAGTGTGAGAGTTTTAATTCTAGCCATCATCTAGTGATTTTACTCATGTAAGAAGATCTAGAGGGTAAATCAACATATTATCAAATAGTACTTCAATATTGACAAGAGGATAAATAATAGCATGTTGGCCTGACAATGGAATCAAAGTACAGATAGCACATTCACATGATGAATTGATTAGAATATAAGTGACCACTAGAGATGTGAATCATTTTTTGTGTTCGTGTCATTCTTCATTTTTCGACCGCCGCAGGAAATATCGTATTTTTGTGGTTCGGGTTTTTTTTTTTTTTTGCGAAAAATCATTTTTTGGGTTAGTGCACGCTAACTCCCAGTTAGTGCACGCTAACTCCCCATGACTGTGCACTAAAAAAACCCATTAGATTTTGTTACTTTTTGTTAGTTTTTGTTAGTGCACACTAACGGGAGTTAGCACGCACTAACTCCTGTTAGTGTGCACTAATCCGAAAAATGAATTTATTGCGAAAAAATGGAAAAATCCCAATCGTTTTTCAGGCTCCTCGAAACATGCCGAATTGGACAATTTTGTTGAAATTGTCCAATTCACCATTCTGCGCCGCCATTTTGCAAAATGGCGGCGCAAAATGGCGGTGGCCATAGACCAACACGATTCGACTGCAGGAGGTCGTTCCGGACCCCCACTGGACTTTTGGCAAGTCTTGTGGGGGTCAGGAGGCCCCCCCTAAGCTGGCCAAAAGTCCCTGGGGGTCCAGCGGGGGTCCGGGAGCAATTTCCTGCCGCAAATCGTTTTCCGTACGGAAAATGGCGCCGGCAGGAGATCGACTGCAGGAGGTCGTTCAGCGGGGGTGGCGCCGGCCATAGTAGACTACACAGTCAAAACCAGCCAGTAGACAGTGTGTCCCACTGCCAAGCATTCTAGCTCTGCATACTAAGAAGTGCTACTCTTCTTGCTGCAGTGCTCTACATCTATCAATTGAGATCTTAATTTCAAGTAGTGGTATGTGCATTTTTTTGTTATTGTTGTCGTTTTGTTTTTGGGTTGGGGATGAGCCATTTCCATCCACCTCCAGATCGGAAATGTTTTTTTGTTGCCAATTTCATAAAAAAAAAAAAAAGAAAATGCCCCAATCCTTCAAATTTAATTAAAATAATTGCCCCCACCCTCCTAACCACCTTCCCCAAGACTCACTAAAAGTCCCTGTAGTCCAGCGGGTGGCCTGGGAGTGATCTCCTGCTCTCAGGTCTTTGGCTGCCAATAATAAAAATGGCACCAGTGGCCCTTTACCATTACCATGTGACTGGGGCTACTGGTTCCATTGGCCGGCTTCTGTTACATTGTAGGAACAATGGACGGCGTACACCATTTTTTAAGATGGCATTGGATGTTCATTGCTCCTACCATGTGACAGGGGCCAACCAATGGCACTGGTAGTCTTTGCTATATGGTAAGGGCAAAGGGCCACTGGTGCCATTTTGATTATGGCAACTGATGGCCCAAGAGTCAGAGATCACTCCTGGGACCCCTTGCTGGACCACCAGGGACTTTCGGCAAGTCTTGGGTGGGTCAGGAGGGTGGGGGGGTTGTATTTAATTAAACTTGAAGGGTTGGGGCAGGTTTTGGTTTTTTTTTAGTAGATGTGCCCTTCCACCCCCCTAAAAAATAATAGGAAAACCACACAAAATTTTGTTTTTCCCTTTCATTTTCTTTACTTCCTGAAAAGCAACAAAATAGGAAATATTGTCTTTATTTCCTATTTCATTGTAAATGACTTCACACTACTCATTTCTAGTGCCACTGTTTCTGCTGCTGCTATCCACGCTTGTTACCTTTTGGGTGGTTCCTCCTCTGCTCTGGCTGTCTTTGACATTTTTTCCAAGTTCTCTTCCTTTCTAATACTTGTTTACTCTTAGTCTTATCCATTAACCTTTAATGGTTTTATGCTGTCTTCAGACTTCTTTTCAGAGTACATACTGATTTTTAGGGATGTGCAGAACTTGAACTACCTGTTAGTGCGTACTAACCCAAAACCGAAATTTTGGGAAAAGTTCATTTGGGTTTTGAGGTCTCCGAATCAGGACGAATTAGGCAATTTTGTTGAAATTGCCTAATTCATCCTGAATGATAGCACATCCCTCTTTTTATTCTAATCCTTTATTTAGCTTTCAGTAGCTTATACTCTCCATTTTAGGATGCATTCCCAAGAAAACAAACTAAAAGAACTATAGGCCACTACTGCCCTAACACCATCCAAGGTTTGAGCCTTAGTCTGAAGGACTTTAGCACCCGATGGCATAGAGGGGGCAGTCCTCTTTATGCCACACTTCTTCCAACTTCCAGAAGAGAGGGGAATTGGTACTGGACCATCTTGCTGCTTTGGGGTGTTTTTACTTCAGCACAAGCAGAGCAAAGTGCAGGTCAATCTCCAAACCTGACCTGGTGGCCCTGTCCAGTATTGATTGCATAGGAAAACTTCATCACAACCTATACAGACCTCCACCAGAGATTTACTCTGGCTTTTCCCTGCCTAAGGACAGTAAGTTCACCATCTTCCAGCTCAAGATTGTTCAATTAGTGTTTTGCAATCTACCCTATCTGAGGACTGGTTAGCACATCAGAATCACTATGGGCCTCCTCCAGAGATTTCCTCTGTATTTACCCTGTCTAGGGATCTTGAGTACACCATCTTTCAGCTTCTAGATGTTTCAGTTAGTCTTTTGCTTTATACACAGATCTGTGGATCTATTTGCACATCGGGACCAGTAAAGACCTTCCCCAAAGTTTTCTCTGACTTCAGGTCACTACGCGTGATTCTTTTACACTCTTGCAGTGTGTTGTATTCTTCATGCCACTATTGCTGGTGTCCTTTATACATTTGGTTGTGCCTTGGGGTGTTCATGCCACTGTTGGTGCTGTTTTACTTCTTTTGGTGCCTCAGGTTGTTTATTAAACTGTTGTTGGTGCCCTTTGCCCATGCCTTGTGTTGTTCATTTCAATGTTTTTTGCTACTTTATCCCTCTATCTGTAACTTGAAATCTTCCTGTCACTGTTGGTGCACTTTGCCTCTCTCATGTTGCCTTGGGTTGTTCCTTGTATTGTTGTGCATTTTTCCCTTCTTTTGATGTCTTGGGGTCATCATTCCATGTTTTTGGTACTTTTGTTCCTTCTTTTGGAGCCTTAAGGTGTTCTTGCCATTGTAGGTGCCACCTTGCTCCTATCACAGAGCCTTGTGGCATTGATGCTTCTTTCTGGCTTGGTACCTTGAGCTATTAATACTACTGTTGGTGCTACTTTGCCCCACTCTTGATGTATTGGGCAAAGGATTCCTTCTGCTTTTATTGTTGACTTACAGGTTTCACTAAGCTTAGACAGAAAATCACAATTTTGGAACCCAAAATAGGATTGACTTTAATAGAAAACAAATGCTTGAATAACATGAAGAACCAAATATTAGTTTTGTCTCCAAAATGAACAAAACAAGTCACTGAGCCAAACTGAATGTACAAACCATACCAAAATGTTTTCTACTCACATCCCTAATGCATAAAAGCTATTAAAAGTAACAACTAACAATATAAAAGACAACGTACTCAGAAAAAATGCCTGCCTTATTTTCCTACTAACAATAATAAATATCACCACTACTTGACTTAGCTACTACTGCCTTGTCACCTCTCAGCACTGATCCCAACAGCAAGTGAAAAACTGTGTTTGATCTGTTTCTGCCAAGAATAGAGACCAAGAACCAAGATGTGTAATTCTGTACATCTGAACAAGGAGTGTTCTGCATTTGTGACACACCATGTACCCAGACTTCCTCTGCCGTAGCACACATTTATGTGGATTTTTATTGATTCTCCCATGAAGGATTTTTGTGCACTCATATTACAAGCATAGAACAAAATGGTAAACACATTTTCTAAAGCAGCTTTAATGAACTGGCCCCTTATACAAATGAAATGTGAAATGGAACTGGAAAATACCAGTGAATATGACCAGCCATGCTGGTCCAGGAAAGCATCTTTCACTTGAATGCTTCCCAAAAATCCCAAAGTGAACTTGTTCTACTAATCAAAATCTATAAACAGCTAGGGAATTCTATTGAGATTAAAAAGAGAGAGGATATTTTTCTTCAGTTAACAGTGAGTATGTAATTACTGTCATTTCAAAGATTTGACATGCCTGCTGGAGGTGACCTCTTCTTAAGAGTTCATTTCGTCTGGAATGAATCCTTCAAGAAAAACCTTAAAACTACTGTAAAACTCCCTTCAGTGAGGTTTCACATAGTGAAGGGAATTGTGTCTTTAAAAAGATTCAGGTTTCATCCACGTTTCACAATATTGAGACAGCTTTCTTCAAAACTTTCCATTTCACTGGACATCTCTCAGATTTTCATTTTCAAATGGATGATGTGTTTATTAATAAAAACTATCAAACAATCTCTGCTTCCCTTTTGTTGTCAGATTCATCATGGTCTTCCCCTAGACACAGACTGGGAGAAAAGCCTTAGTTAAAGAGGCCTCTGGTGTATTAAATCATCAGGGAAGAATTTCTTCAAGTGCGAGACTAATTCTAATTTGTATTACATAAAGAATTGAATATATGTACAGTAATTAAGCCAATTCGTCTTATAGAACAAGTATACAGAACTGAAAGAGCTGATTAACTAAAATTTGTGGGCATCTACACAGGTGTAAAATGTCAGTTCACTTCAGTTTAAATCAGGCCCCCTTCACTAAAGCATTTATGTGACTCTTGTATCATGTGACTGTGCATGATATGGTGTAAAATGCTTTGCACCTGCATAAATTAATCACTTATGCAAAATGTGATTCTATACATTGAGCAAAGTAATGTACAAATCACGAAAGCACACAATCCTTGCATAACTCCTTAAAAGGCAGTCTTTGCTCCCAAATGTTTGCATCAACTCAGGACCTTGCCTTATAGTGGAAAGAGTAATTTAACCTACTTGGCTGCCTGTAGGAAACACCAATTGATGATGCTAATGAAGAGAAAGTCTGCATTCACCTGGCTTTGCCCACGACAGGATTGTTCTGGAACCTGTAGGAAGAGACAGAGATCATGGTACTTTGGAGAGAAAAAGGTGGCCAGTGGAGTCAAAAAGAGGAGGAAAAGTTGCAAAAGAAGTTGGAAGAAAAGGAGAAGGACAACAATAAATTGTTCAGAAGAATGACTGGTGTAACAAACAGAAGATCCCTCAGGTGGTCATGCCCTAGGATCTAAACATGTCAAACCATCATGAAGGATGTGTTTGGGAGAGCAAGATAATCCACAGGTACAGCATGACCTCAATAGCCATTACAGAACTGTTTATGTAGCTAGTGATGTATAGAAAAAAAAAATTCTTTTTGTTTTTCAGTTTGTTTTCTGGAGGTATTTTCCCCATGAATTTCAGTTCATGGGGTTGTCCATGTCACCAATCCTGTTCCATATTTTTATGAGCAGAGTTGGTGATATTATTTGGAAGATGATGTCCAGAATTTGGTCCCTTTGGGAGGAAATAGGGAAGAATGTTATATGCACCTAGGAATTTGCTTTGATTCATTTAAGAGTTGGTTGAATTAGGAGTACGTTGGTTTTAAATGCCAAGAAAACATAGATTTTGTATTTGGGATATAGTAAAATAGAAGTTCCTTTGAAATTGATAGGAATGGAGGTCTTACCTAAAGAAGAGGTTAGATCTCTCGGGGTCCAACTAGATTCCACTTTGAGTTTAGAGAAGCATGTCACACTCCTGGTGAGAAATAGTTATCTGAGGATTATATTGTTTAGGCAAATTAGACCATTTCTGGATCCAACTGTATTAAGATTGGTGGTCCATGTTCTTGTTTGTCATACAATGACTACTGTAATGCTTTGTTTCTGGGCTGCCCATAAAAACTACTAGGAAATTGCAGATATTTCAAAATACAGCAGCCGTACTTTGACCAAAAATACTAGGAGAACTCCACCTGGGCCATTATTATTAGATCTGCATTGGCTCCCAGTGAGTACCAGGTGCAAATTTAAAAATGTGTCTTTGGCTTTTAAGTCATTAAAAAGAGTAGGTTTGTAGCAATTTAGAAACTATTTAAGCTGGTGTAAGCCTAGAAGAAGTTTTAGATCAATGAAAGGATATTTTCTGAAAGTGCAGGAGGTCAAAACGTACTAGCATTCCCATCTAAAGGCTAGATCTTTTTCAGGGATGTTACCACAATTTTGGAACAGCTTACCATCCAGTTTCAGAGAGGAGGTGGATCTATTAAAATTTCAGAAAGCTTTAAAACCTTGTCTGATGAATGATAATATTCAGCAAGGGTAATAGATTTATGGAGATTTCTCTGTTATTTATGAAAAAATTGTGTACTTAATTGTTTTTATTTGTTTTGTAAATCACTTATGAAGATGGAATCTGTTAGGCGATAAATAAATTATATTGAATAAGTAAGTAAGCAAATAAATAAATGGAATGTTTGATTTGTTTCATTCATATGAAAAAAAAAATCAAACAAAAAAAAATTTCAAAATGGCCAAAAAACTAAAAATGGGGTTTCCTAAGGATTACAACTCACCCCTCCCACTCACACTGAAAAAATCCAGTCAGGATGTGCCTGGCTCTCTCTTGCATGGTGCAGTGGGGATCTGCCATTGAAGACTAGACCCAGACTGAAGCCTCAGCCTTGCAAAAGCTGAGACTATGGTAGGCCAGAGCCCGAACCCTGGCCCAATGCTGTGGCCTGGCCCAGAAACCAGGTCAGATGCCGGGGCATTGGTACGGACCAAGATCCGATGTCAATGTCTATCTATTCATTGTACGTTATTTCCCAGTTCCGTTTCTGATCCAAGTTTATCTCCCCTGTTCAATGTATTTGCTTTCTTACATGCTTGTTAATGTTCTAATGTAAACCAAAGTGATATGTAACCTTGCTACATGAATTTCGGTATATAAAAATGTTAAATAAATAAATAAATTAAATAAATAATAGCAATCTACTGCACACACAGAAGTCGTAGACCTCTGAAACTCTTGGAGACACTAACCATGGATTGTTTATTTGAAAATAACTTTTATTAGAAATACTTTATCTCAAAGAAAGAATCACACACTAAAAAGGTACCAGGAGAATTATTTGTAGAAAAACAGATGTGCTAGGGAAAATGTTACACACCTTAATGCTTACTGTGCTGATCAAGAGAAATACTACCTTAATATATTTCATTCACTGGTCTATATTGGATCAGTAAATAAACTGTAAGAATTATACTGTAAAGTATGGTTCTGAGTAGAGAAAATGTCTTTATAAGATTTTTATTTCTGTTTAAAGAATTAGATAGCCCTTCTGACTCCCTTCTGGTATCTAAAATCAATGAGCCAATGGATTCTACAGCTCATTGACAAGTGCCCATCTTTTCCAGAAGTTCGAAAAAAAACCAAAAACCCTAGCATTATTAATCCATTTAAATTTACTGCCTGGGAAATATCTGAGGTGCCAGATGCTTTCCTCAATTCTGATTTACATGGAGAAGAAAATTAAAATCAGAGCCATAACAATTAACAGACTGCTCTGCTAAACTCATGTCTGCATCATTCTTTTCCACTGACAGTATAGCTGTTAATGATTCAGAGATATGATAAGCAATTGGTCTATATTTTATTGATTTTCTTTATTTTGAAATGATTGATCATGATTATTCACTTGTTTGCTTTAGATTTTGAATGTTTTTCAACAAAGTCTCTAGGGATTGTTGCTTTGGAAACTGAATGATTAATCTCTGGTCATTAAAAGTACTGCAGAGACATTGCAGTAAAATTATCAGTATCTCTTCATTAGCGCCAGGATTAAAAAAAAAATACTTTTACAAGGACAGCTAAATCTCAGCTGTAACACTCTCCTGAGGGTGTAGTAAAAGTAGAGCGTTTACAACATTTTTGTACTAATTTCCTCTTTAGTCAGATACTTTTCATCACACTACTACTGACATCTGTCTTAATAACACTCAGTGCAGTTAATATAGATCTTGGGGACATTAGGTGATTGAACTGCAATGTAGAACTTCTCTTTATTATTTCAAAATGATTGAAGGCAAATTTTTTTTTTATTGCTTTCCAGACTTGATGTATTTTTGTCAGTAAACTGCACTCAGCCCCAACCAAAAATGAACAAAAGACATTATTATTATTAGTTTATTGTAAACCTGTGGGACTGAATATTCAAATGCATATACACATGTAAAACAACAATTTACATGCGCATATGGGACTTCAGAAAATTACCCCGGGGCGGGTATGCATAAAAGTACATGCAAAAACATGTTCATGCATACTTTTATTTGTACTTGAAAGAACTATTCCTGGGAGAAGTGAGGAGGGGGAAGCTATTAATGCACATAGGTCCTGATTTTCGAAAACATTTACTTACTTAAAACTGAGATTTACACATGTAAATGCACTTTACTTGTGTAACTGGGATTTTGAAAATTGCCACAGTATATGCCATTGATTGTCTATAGTATTTACCCGTGTAAGTGCACTTTACATGCGTAAATGGCTTTTGAAAATTGCTATGAAAGTATATAACATTTACATGCATAATTCCTTTGACAATTCATCTGTATCTTTCTAAAATCAGAATTTGAAGGTTAACTTTAAAATGTGTGCTTGCACAAAGCTCATATATGAGTATATACAGTATATAGGCACTCACAAAACTGCTCCAGTATTTTTTAACCTGTGCATATATTATGTTTGTTGGTTATAAAATACTCATAAATATACCTGGAAACATGATCACACATGGAAAAAAATGAGCAAATACATGTTTGCATTTATCCAGATAAATTCTGAATTATCAGGCTAAATTGCAGCTCTTATTTGGATAAGTCAGATAGCCAGATAAGTTTAAATTATAAAGCTGGTTAATAAGTAACACTTTTTAGTCTTATCCAGCTATCTGACAGCCAGATAAGTAGTGTTTTAAGACTTATCCAGCTAAATAGCATCTTTGCTGCTACTATGTCTGTCAAATCATAATTGTCTGGATAAGTGCCACTGTGCATAACTTGTATACCCGTGTACTTTTATGTCTAATTTTAAAGTGACACATGAATAGATTTTCAGACACATACTTTGGTCATATCTACTGTCTGTAAATTGGCTTTTACGTGCATAAGTCAAGAGATTTTCTAACTGTGCATGGCAATGAAATTACCAGTTTTACCAATTAGTCTACCAGTTTGCCCCATCAAGACCCTCCTGGCTTTTCTGTCTGAAGTTCCCCCATTTCCCCCAGACCCCCCCCCCCCCCCCCCCCCCCCCCTCAACCAGTCAGTATTTACTTACTCCAGATATTGAGCAGGAATACATATACTCAAGTTAATTTACATGTATAAATTACTTATAAAATAGTAACTTGCTCAAACAAATATTGGGCCTGCCCTGAAATGTCCTTAGCCTGCCACATTTTTTGTGTGTGTGCAAATTTACTCATGAACCCTGATTTGCACATCTATGTTGAGATTTCTAAAATAGCATATACCGGAGTATATGCTATTTTACACACTTAAAGGTCAATTTTAAAAGGGGCGTGTGGGTGTCCATGTGCTCACGGTTTTCGGTGTGTGCACATGGATTCACCAATTTTATAACATGCACGTGATTGATTTTATTTAGAAGTGCGTGGCAATGCGATCAGGCCTTCCCTAGTTCCTTGCCTGACTGGTTTGGAATTTCCTTAACTCCCTGCTTACCCTGCCTCCCTTTTCCTCTCTCCGCCCTGACCCCTAAACCCCATCTAACTCCCCTAATTTTTTTTATTTTGGAACTTACCTGCTCTCCCGAGCAGAAGTAAATTCTGCATGCCAGCTGGCTGCTAGAGTGCACTTCAATGGGACAGCGCCTCTGCCCTGTCCCGACCCCTCCCACGGCCCTCTCCCAGCCCACCCCTTTTTACAAACCCGGCTCTTCCATTCGAACCTAGAGATAAGTGCCTGACTGGGCTGCTTGGAAAATTGCCCAGCGTGCATGTGGTCCAGCCACGTGCATATCTCTCAGTAATGGCATGCACTGGGTTTTAAAACTTCACCCATTAACTGCTAACTTGTATGTGCACAACTTTTGAAAATTCACTCTCCTGTGTGCAAATGTACATGAGAGCTTTTATACCTGTTCCCATAGAGATGAATATGTGTGCGCATATGCTGCGCAAGGGATTGCACATACCCACTAATTTTCAAAACATGCAAGTCCCCCCGTTCTTCATGCAGATTTCAGACATATTTTTCATAGTTCATGTGATCTTTTTTATGTTTGAAAAGTTTTATTGATTATTGAGAAAACAAGAACATAAAAACACAGAAATACAGATGGATTACATTTCCATCAACCAGGGAATGAGTACAAATTAAGAGGATAATCAAACATTACAGTTATAACACCAATAAGTCAGTTACAGGTTTCCAAATAGCATGGAGTTTAACTTTACTTTGGGTGTTGCCCATGGCAACCGTTTCATATCTATAAATCAAACATACTGTATTCCACCAGAAATGCACACTTGGGAAACTACAATCTTTCCAGTTACTCCAAACTGCCTGTTAACACCAGTGAAATTAGGATATCCAGGAGCCTACATGAAGGCCACGGGAGAGTCCCATTAAAGTATTAAGAATGGAGGACAATGATGGGGAAGGTATAAGCATACGGTATAGACAATATTTTTCTAATATGTCCCCAAACCCGAGACCAAAAAGAATACATTTTGATACATGCAAAAAGCACGTGTTCTAGGGTTCCGTCTACTGGCTTCCACGTGGTTCAAAGGATAAACAAATACAGTGATTGAGTGAGACCAGCAGAGAGTGATGTTTTCATTGTACGTAACCAATAACTATTCCAATTGATTGAATTCAGTGGCAGGGAATGATCTTTTTCCCAGACTGTTTCCAACCTAACACACCTTGAGGAAGATAAAGAAGATGTCCAGAGAATCACAAAGCTTGTTTAATTGTGTCCTGCTATGAAACAAGCAACGTTTCAACAGTATTGAATGGTGGTCCTGGGAAGTGGGTAAGTTGTAGTTCATATGGTCTTCAGCCCTAAGTGCTATGTTATAAAATTGGGCTCCATATGGCTCTATAATGATACTGCATGTAAGAAAATAGTTCATTGTGCAACGTGCCCAGTGAGATTTTCTCCCTTATCCATGCACAGTATAATGATTAGTCCAGGAAAGGCATATTATAAATCAATGAATAAACAAATAAATAAGTAATTGCAGCCATAGTGGAGAGTCTGAATTAGAAATGTGTATTTGGAAAATGCTGCTTTTAGGTATTTACATTCAGCTCAGTCTTTAATAGCTATGCTTGGATAGTTTAGTTTATTATATTTAATATACTGCCTTTCCATATCACAAATCAAAGTGGTTTCTGATTAGCTGGTAAATCCCTCATGCCTTTTACTCATTCATGCCTATCCTTATATAAACTCAACTGGACATAGTTATGCATAAGTGAATTAGGGTAGTGACACATGGTTACCAGTGTGTTGTCTGTTCAATATTGTATGAACCTATTTCAATGCAGACTCAGCTGAACAAAGTTATAGCTGACAGACTGATAAATCTTGAAAATGTGCCTAATCTAATTTAGACAGAAGAGCCTTGAAGCACTTTATGATATGTTTTTTATGATATTTGTATAAATCTGTGAATAGCTTAAATATGACATCAGAATAATTACAGCTTATATTATAGTCACCGTCTATTTGAAAGACAGCACTTCAGATCCTCATTTGCTATTGTAAAAATGTCTTATGATCTGTCACCTGATCACATGTTCTCACTGATAATATTGTTTTTCTTTTGTGTTAGTCAAAAAAAGATAATATACTTTCATTGAGTATTCACGAGTACAGGAGAGATACCAGCTAATTTACATTTTAATACAATATGCTGCATGATGTTATATATGCTATCATATTAGAGCAGCAGTACTAGCTTTTTCAGAATATCAGAGTATCTGGACCATGCTGTGTCCTCATTGATCACAATTATATACATGTATATTTTTGTGTTTCAAACAACACAAAAGCTAGCATTTTTACATTCAACTAAAAGGCATAGACTGCAAAAACAGTATACAATTAATCAAACTATTTTAAACATAAAATGGGTTCCCTCGTACATATCAATTGAAGGATCAAGCATCCTCTTTAATACTTACTGGCCCTCATATAAATTTATTTTTATTTTGTTTCTTTTAAATTGAAGTTAGAAAGCTTTTGTTGCATGTGCAAACAATGTAAATCACTAAAAATTCAGTGCAAAAATAGTCCTTGTGCAAAATATTCAATAAATGAAATATAAGTACTTCTGAGTACTTAAACATTTTTCCAATTTTTCCCAATGTCAGGAACATCTAACTGCAGACACAGTCCACTTTTTTGACAGTTTCTTTTTCAGGGGAGCTTTCCAAGTACTTTTTTCCTCTGTGCATCTCCATAATCCACCAGGTGATCACTTACTCAGAAAATGTCATTACAAAAATGACACCATAGGAAATAAAAAAAAAAAAAAAGGTATGCCCATGTCCAAACTACCAGGCAACCAATCATTGTTCCTTTTCCTGTATTAGAGCAAGCACTCCCTCCCAAGTGACTGACAGGAAAGTTCTTCCGTAGGATTCACAAAATCAAGCTTCTGTTAAAGAGTGGAGTAAGCAGGGAAAAAACGAGCAGCTGAGGGTTGCTGAGTCACGAGTCACACCCTGTTCCTCCATTATACTTTCCCTTGATCATTGAAAGGAAAGAGCCAGCCCTGGGATAGTCTTCTGCCCAAGGTTAGGTAGGGCAAATCTTACTTTACAAAGAAAGGAGGGATTTGTCCCGGGTTTAAGATATACTTATTCTTATTAAAGTGTCTTAAATAAACCCTAGCTGGGCTCTCCTATTTTGGCAGCAGGGAGCTCTGAAGGATTTCTACGTGTTGTTTAATTTCTTCTTCCTATGTATAAGTGCTAGTGTGGGCTAAATATTGAATGTTGATTATGGATATCAGTCTCCAAGACACACTACCCAAGGCTAAGAACCAGAAAGCATATTTTTGTTTCAAGGGTTGGAGCCTGACTGTATTTCCCTGACTTGTGTCTTCCAGTTACAGCAACTTTGCTTCTTACACCCTCAGTTTCATCTCATCAATTTGCCAGTCCTTTGGTTCCCTCACATTTCCTCCCCACCCCACCCCCCAAAAAAAGCCAATTACTAGACATCATTTAAAGCATTATAGCCAATCATGATTCAATGGCTACAACCAGTTGGTAAAGATGACGTGTTCATTTCACTAATGTGTGAAATATAGAAAGACTGAATGCAAAAAGAATAGTCTCTTTATTTGGATTTAATATCTGCCTTTTGGAGTAAGCAATTCAGCCAAGGTGGAGAAAAACAAATTAGCAAGCATCATAGCAGTCTCGAGAGCAGAAGGTGTAGCGCCTTAACAAGTCCAGTTTGAAAACGATGGACAGTGAGGACTAAATCTGAAGTGAAAAAACAATATCACAGCAAAAAATAACAGCAAGTTTCAGGTAATCATAAATGGTGCTAGATATTTCATACTAGTCCATTTATGGTGTTCAGAAATGGTGCTGTATGGTTTGCTAATCATTTTAGGGCATGAAGGAAAGGCAGAGGATGATATTCAGTGCTACATATCTGGATAAGTTTGGACTTATCCAGCTAAGTAGTGGTGGCTAATTCTGGCCCAACTGAGCTGCCACCTAGCCACATAACTAGTTATCCAACTAAATAGTTAGCTGGTTAAGTGGCAGGTGGGACGAAGGTGTTCCAGGAAAGAGCAGACTTAACCAGTTAAGTTATCCAGCTAATGCAGATATTCAGAAGTGGAATCTCCAGGGGCGGATTGGCCTATCGGGGGATCAGGCTTCCCCCGGTGGGCCGGTCTAGCTGGTCACGTGGTCTCGACCGCGTGGCTCTTCCTCAGCCCAGCACCTCCCAGCCAGCCCCCACCGGAGACAAGCCAGCGGGTGCCGAAGAAATAAAAATCGAGGCCGGCAGAGGCTGAAGAAAAGAAGATCAGCCAGCCCCCGTGGGAGACCAAGCCGGCAGGGGCCGAAGAAATGAAGATGGGAGCCTCCCAGCCAGCCCCGCTGGAGTCCAAGCCAGCAGGGGCCGAATAAATTAAAACCGAGGCTGGCGGCAGCAGAGGCCAAAGAAAAGAAGATGCATGCCGCCCAGCCAGCCCCCACTTGGTCTCCAGGTGGGGGCCGAAGAAATTAAAACCGAGGCTGGTGGGGGCCGAAGAAATTAAAACCGAGGCCAGCGGGGGCCAAAGAAGTGAATACTGGTGCTGCTAACCGCCGCCGGAGACCAGCTGTTCAGTTGGGGGCCTTAGATCGGAAGGGTGCTTCTGTGTGTATGTGAGAAAGGAATGGTGCTTGTATGTGTGTGTGTGTATGTGTGTATGTGTAAATGTGAGAAAGGAATGGTGCTTGTGTGTGTGTGTGTGTGTGTATGTGTAAATGTGAGAAAGGAATGGTGCTTCTGTGTGTGTGTGTGTGTGTGTGATATGTATGTGAGAAAGGAATCTGCCAGTTTAATAAAAAAATGAAATGTGATAATACATATACTTCAACTTTTGTGCTGGTAGTGCAACTTTTGAAAAGTTGGAGGAAAGATGAAATTACTGAATTTTAAGCATCCCTCTTCTGAAAAATAAAATTTAGCAAAGTGGGTAGAGAGAAATATGAAAGCAAAAAAAAAAAATTAAACTATTTAAAATGTTCATCTCAGCAAAATCACAAATTTAAGATACTGATGCCAGGTAGGGTTTTTTTTTTTTTTTTTTTTTAAGCATAATTTAAGCATGAAGACTAGAATAGTTCCAATCTGAAATGGTTTTGCTATTTTGTTTTTAAGCCTTTAGAAAATGTATATTTTTAAATCATTAACACTGGAATCTTCCCATTTAAAAGGGAAGTTGACTAAGGATGTCTTTCAGTTCCATATCTCCCACATGAATAATCATATGACTGATAGTTTGAAGAAAGACACTTGCTTTAATGCCTGAAAGCGTAAAACAAGAGAAGCTGTACGGTGTGGGTGGCTGTCCCTTGGAAGGACAGAACCTGAAGGAAGGGTGTCATTTCGCCTTCTGATAGGAATGTGGTTTTCTTATTTAATGGTTGGGATCATTGCAAGTCTGAAAGCAAGGTGCTTCTGTGAGAGTGTAATGTGTAAGTGAGACAGGGAGAGTGTTCTGTGTGTCAATGTGTGTGTGCAAGAAAGATGGAGCATGTTTTTGGCTGGCTTGTGGCTGTGAGAGAGGGCATGTGTATGATTGAGCCTGTTTGTAAGTGAGATAGAACATGTGTGTGATTGAGAGCTTGTGTGTAAGTGAAATAGCAAGAGCATGTGTGTGATTCAAATCCTGTGTGTAAGAGGGAGCGAGAGCATTGTGTGATTGAGAGAGACTGGACAGAGAGGTGACGTGTGTATGTGTGAGACTGATCAGGGAGATGACTGGCATGTGTGTGCTTGTATGTGTGTGTGTGTGAGAGAGAGAGAGAGAGAGACTGGTTGGGGAGATGATTGGTGTGTGAGAGACAGAAACTGGTCTTGAGGGTGTGACTGGTGTGCGTGTATGTGTGTGTGTGTGTGTGGGTGTGTGTGAGAGAGAGAGAGAGAGAGAAGAGATTGGTTGTGGTCCCTAAGGAAGAGGACCGTGAAGACAGCTTCAGCAGCTACTGCTGCTTCTGGTGTGGCCTGCAAGGGAAAGGAGTAGGAGAACTGCTGGAGAGGGTAAGTAAAGGTGGCTTTTTTAGTTCATTTTTCTTGATTGACTACCATTTTAATTATTGGGTAGTATGTGATGTGTCTGCTGTTTGAAATATTTTATTGGTGTTTGGTAAAGGTTTCAAAATTTGCATGAGTCTAATTATTGGATATTCTATTCATCAGCTGTTTTGAAATTATTTTATTAGTATGATTTTATAATTATGATTCATGATTTATATATCTTGATTTTATTGATTGTTTCATGAGGAATGGTGACATTTTTTTTTCCATTGTTGCACTGTATAGAGTCTGGCATGATACGTTTTATAGTTTAGTTTTTGTGTGCACATTTCTATTTATACTTTATGTGGCTTTATTCTGTATTTGGTGAGAGTTTGTGTTCTGCATGCAAAAACTGAGATGAAGCATTCTTTTAGCATGTGGTTTCTCTGCAGGGATCTGTAGTAGCTTGGCCTGTTCTGTTTTCCTGATAGGAGGTGTATTGATATTTTAGATTCTGGTGTAATATTTGTGGTATTCTTTTTCATAGGTGAAGTTGTTATTCTTTGAGTTTTAGCAAATAGTACTGTGTTGATACGGAAGGACCATGCCGAAATTTAGGGGTGTGTACATATTAGGGATGTGCAGAGGAACGCCATACGTTGCATTCGGGATATGTATTAGTCAGGGGGCAGATACGTTGCATACATCCGTATGGTGCACCGATACGGTTATACGTCTAATCCTATTCATTACCCGGCTAAAATTAAAATTTACTACAACCCCCCACCCTCCTGAGGCCCCTATGACTTACCAAAACTCCCTGGTGGTCCAGCGGGGGTTCCGGGACCCATCCCCTATGTTCTCACACCCTCGGTACCAGTTCAAAATGGCGCCGATAGCCTTTGACCTACTATGTCACAAGGGCTACCGGTGCCATTGGCCAGCCCCTGTCACATGGCCATTGGCGCCATCTTGTGCTCCTACCATGTGACAGGGGCTGACCAATCGTACTGGTAGCCCCTGTGACATAGTAAGGGCAAGGCTATCGGCGCCATTTTGATTCCTGGCACCAGATGGCACGAGTGCAGGAGATCGCTCCAGGACCGCCGCTGGACCCCCAGGGACTTTTGGCCAACTTGGGGGGGGGTCTCCTGACCCCCACAAGACTTGCCAAAAGCCCAGCAGGGGTCCGGGAGCGACCTCCTGCAATCGGGCCGTTTTGCCAGTATTCAAAATGGCGCCAGCGCTACCTTTGCCCTCACTATGTCACAGGGACCGACGGGCAAAGTCTAGTGCCAGCACCATTTTTAGTACTGACAGCCACTAGCCTTTGCCCTCACTATGTCACCGACCATCAGCCCCTGTGACATAGTGAGGGCAAAGGTAGCGCCGGCGCCATTTTGAATACTGGCAAAATGGCCCAATTGCAGGAGGTCACTCCCGGACCCCCGCTGGACTTTTGGCAAGTCTTGTGGGGGTCAGGAGGCCCCCCCAAGCTGGCCAAAAGTCCCTGGGGGTCCAGCGGGGGTCCGGGAGCAATCTCCTGCACTCGTGCCGTCGGGTGCCAGGAATCAAAAAGGCGCTGATAGCCTTGCCCTTACTATGTCACAGGGGCTACCGGTGCCATTGGTCAGCCCCTGTTACATGGTAGGAGCACAAGATGGCGCCGATGGCCATGTCACAGGAGCTGACCAATGGCATCGGTAGCCCCTGTGACATAGTAGGTCAAAGGCTATCCGGCGCCATTTTGAACTGGTACCGAGGGTGTGAGAGCGCAGTGGATGGATCCCGGACCCCCCCCCCACTGGATCACCAGGGAGTTTTGGTAAGTCTTGGGGGGATCAGGAGGGGGAGGTGTTTAAATTAGTGGCTGAATAATTCAGCGAAAATTTGTTGTATTCGTGGGGAATCGTGATACGTTTCGCTTCCCCACGAATACAACGAATATTGGCACATCCGCTGCGGATTGCCAATACGTAGGGACCGAATGCACACCCCTAGTACATATATATGTAAATTATATATGTAAATTATATTGTATATGTAATTGGGTACCCATGGGCCAGTATGGAGAAAAATCCCCCGGGCCACTATTTTCCCTCAATCTGCCCCTGGGAATCTCACCTCTTTTTTTCCCTCCCAATAGTGTATTCACCTAAGCAACTAATTATGCAGCAATTTGTGACCCTGGCTAAGACAATTTACCCTCCATTGCTTCAGATACAAACATAGGGTCTGTTTTACTAGGCTTTTTTTTCTATTCAGTGTCTATGGGAAAAATGCTTAGTAAATGAATCCCTTAGATTATAAATCCTCTGGGAACAGGAAAATACCTACAGTACCTGAATTTAATCCACTTAGAAAAGCCTGAAAGGTGAAAGATAAATCAAACATGCAAATAAATGAATAAACAAATAAATAAATATATATTTTGGGGTAAGTTCCAACATACATTTATTTTTTCAAAATAACTCTGGGATTCATCATTCCACTATACATTTAGTGGAATGATGGCCCACGGGAAATAAAAGAGGTGGTGGGGGGTGAAAGTATGCAGTCGACTGCATCTCAGCGGTGCGTTTTCACCCACCGCGGTTGCAGCCAGGCCGCACACTTTTGCCCCCATAGTGCCACGGGAAAAGGTGTTGTTATTTCCCATGGCACTGCAGGTGCTAATGTGGAAAACATTATCGCCCAGAGCGCTGCCGGGCCATAAGCCCGCCCAAACCCTGCCTATACTCCTCCCTTTCCCCCGATTTAAATTGTAACGAATGTGATAACAGCACATCACAGTTTAAAGAATGACCCTGTAAATTATCAATTTAAGGTGTATTTTATTCCTCTAAAAATACAACTGTTATATTATGTAGTGTATTTTTTCTACCTCGTTGCTTAAGTTTATTATGCTGCAGACAATTATATTCATCTCTAAAAATGCATAATATATTCAGTGTTTTATATAAGAAGGTGATTCAAACAGGCTGATCAAGGTACTGAAAATATGGAGATTTTCGTTAGATGACTTTAAAGAACAGTTAAAGGAATGTTAGACTACAATGCTATAAACTCACGAGAAATAGCCTTAATTTAACTGGCAATTAACGCATGAAAGTTTTGCAGACTGAAGTCAGTGAAAAACAGTAAAATGGTGAAAATGAGACACCATGAGTAAAACTGTAAGTGAATAATGATCAGGATATACTTGAGCAGTCTAGCTTGTTAGTCAAAATCCTTTCCTTCCTTTACAGACAAAACTTGCAATCTACAACCATTGCTGCAGCTCAAAAAGTCATTATCAGCTCTTCATTTTATTTCTATTGCCAATTATCCTTAATTATTTGAAACTTTTTTGCTGTGTATAATGGCTGCTGAAATGTTAGGATACTCATTAAATTGAAGCTAAAACTCAAGAAATGAATTCTGGCAAGCTGTTATGTTACACTGCTGAGTTTCCTAGTGTTCCTTTTTCTCATAACCTCACAATCATCGCCCACAGTAGAGTGAATGAGAATTAATAAAGATTATTTTTCATAAAATGGTATTAGAATCTAACACTGAGAAACCATGATGAAGCCAAATAAATTTAGTGAGGATGTGATTAGAATGCAGGAGTCTACACACCATCACCATGCCAACCCTGGTAGAGCAATCCTTGGGTCTTCGTCTTGGAAATAATGATAACCACATAATATTAATTTCATACAGAATATATTGCAAGACTAATATGGTTTTCCCCAACTAAAGAACTATAACTCACAAAAATAACTATCAAATCTATTTGTCTTTTTGGAATTCATCTTTTTTTTTATACACCTTAAGGAATACAGGGAGAATTATAATAGTTGTGAACAGTAATAATTGCTTTTGCCTATGGAAGAGGTTCATGTGAATTTTGTTAGAAGGTCAGAGTCTGAAATTTCATGCCACTGAAATCTAGTGCTATATATTTAAAGGTGAATTTTAAAAGCCCAGCATGTGCCAAATTTGGAAGATGCGCACACATGTTTTGCGCCGAGCGAATTTTAAAAGTTGTTGAGATGCGCGCATATCTCCCATGGCGCACACATCTCACCTGTTTCCAGAAAGTGGCACGATCTGGGAGGAGTCAGGGTGAGGAATGGTGTTTTGGGGCATGGCCAAGAAATGTGAATGTAACTACTTGTGCGTTCAGGCATGCGCCGAGGTCCCCTGCCACTTAAGTTTCCTTTTTCCATAGAGGATGTGTAAATAATAAAACAAAGAGAAAAAGGCAGATTGGCAGAATTTAAAGGGTTGGGGCTAACAGGGGAAAAGGGAGGCAAATAAATTAGATGGGTTTGGAAATCCAATTTCATTATCTGGGTGAACTGGGAACAAATTGGGAAAACTGGGAATGGCGTTTGGCCGTGTGTGTTTTAAATTCCCCCACTTACAAGGTAGAAGCTGCATTTGCACTTGTAGGCACACATTCACTTAAAATTCCATGCATAAAGTGCACGCGTTTAGAGAATTTTATAACACACACGCATATACGCATGTTTGTTATAAAATGGCCTCGTCCCTGGATGCGGGCCGAGAAATGTGTGCACAAGTGTGCCCGCATGCCTGTTTAAATGTTACTTAGAGTCTGCAAGTTTTCCCCCTTTTTTCCCTTATATTCAAGGGGAAAAAATAAAGTAAAAATAATTATCAAGTTAATATTCAAAGAGGTTTATCTGAATAACTTTTGAGTTATTCACATAAATCTCATGGTTTGAATATCAAGCCACTTTGAATAACCGGTGCCATTGGTCGGCACCTGTCACAGGGTAGGAGCACTAGATGGCACCGGCCATTCATTGCTCCTACAATGTGACAGGAGCCAACCAATGGCACCAATAGTCCCTGTGACATAGTAAGGGCAAAGGCTATCGGCGCCATTTTGAATACCGGCAGCCGATGGCCCGAGTGCAGGAGATCGCTCCAGGAACCCCGCTGGACCACCAGGGACTTTTGGCAATTCTTGGGGGGTCAGGAGGGTGGGGGTTTATTTGTTACTGATAGGTTGTATTCGTGGGGGTTCACAATACGTTTCGTGACCCCCACGAATACAACAAATATGGCATATATGTTGCGGATTGCCAATACGTTGCAAACGAATGCACACCCCTAAGGATTACTCCCATGCTTATAAATTTCCCCAACTATAAAAGTCATGACTCTTGTTGGTTGCTGTTTGACTCCAATTCCCCAATACCTCCATGCAGTTTCCCACACCATAAAAGTCAGGGCCCTCATTGGTTTCTGTTTGAATCCAATTCCCCATAACCCCTTGCCTGTTGAAGCAGAGAACATTGTTGGAGTTGCATCAAAGTATCAGACTTATTGATTAAAGGTAGTAATTGTTGAATCAGCAAGTTACCCCCATACTTATTTGTTTCCCCAGACCATAAAAGTTGAGGCTATCATTGGTTGCTGCTCAAATCCAATTTCCCTTTTCTCCCTGCAGTTTAAGTAGAGAGCCATGATGGAGTTGCATCAATAGTATGAAGGCTTAATGGTTAAAGGTAGTAACTTCTGCACCAGCAAATTTCCCGCATACATTATTTTCTTCATTTCCATCATCTAGTCTTTAGGGATCTACAGTGTTTATCCCAGGTGCCTTTGAATTCTTTTACTGTTTTCGTCTTCACCACCTCCTCTGGAAGTGCATTCCAAGCATCCATCACCCTCTCCATGAAGAAATGTTTCATGACATTGGTTGTGAGCCATTCTTTCTGGAGTTTCATTTCACGACCCCTAGTTCTACTGATTTCTTTCCATTAGAAAATGTTTTTTTGAATGTGCATCATTAAAACCTTTCAGGTATCTGAATGTCTGTATCTTATCTTCCCTATACCTCCTTTCTTCCAAAGTATACATATTCAGATCCTTCAGCCTCTCCTTATAGGTCTTCTCTTACAGACTCCACACCATTTTGGTCAATCTTCTCTGGATCACCTCCATGCTGACTTTGTCCTTTTTGAGATATAGACTGGCTTAGTCCCTCATTTTCCCACCGCATTGTCACTAATTTCAGACCTTTCACCCAATCTCCCTCCTCCCAAGACCCTACCAAAGATAGGCCATACAATTTTTAATTATCAGGCTGATAGCTGCCCCCACAACCTCATGGTTTCTCTAGATTACCTTCCTCAAGTCTCTGTCCCCTCTCCCCCTGCCACCCCAACTCTGGCATCCCTCAAAACACTGACATCATCCGGGATTGCAGTATACTCATAACATTAATCAACCTGATTTTAAAGGCCACATGCAAAAAGCGGGGTTACGCATGTGGCTGGGCCTTGCATGCACCATGCGCATTTTAGAACGGGCCCGGCCATGCATATTGTGTGCTGTCCTGATGACTCACACGCAAGCAGCTGGCCGGTGCATGCAACTTACTTCAACTGGGGTCAGGGGCAGGAGTTGGGGTTCAGAGGGGAAGAGGTAGGAAGAGTATGTTTATGGAGAGGAAAGTTCCTTCCAAGCCTGCTCCTTATTTGGAGTGGACTGGGAGGGGAGTGGGACTTGGTCGATCACGTCGTACGCATAGGTTACAAAATCCCCGCCATGCACGCACGCAAGTCATGGGCTACCCGCACATGTGCAGGCGGATTTCAAAATCCAGTGTGCATATGCATGCAGCCATTGGATTTTATAACATGCATTCACTGGCACCCGCGTGTTATAAAATTGGCTCGTGCTCTTTTTAAAATCAACCCCAATGGTTTCCAGCATTGCTTTGATAGATAACTTTCACACCTAATCCTCAATATTCAAATAACATAGCTGGCTAGATTTCAAAGTTAGCTGGTTATGTGTACCCAAATAACTTTATTTAAAGATGAATATGCAGCAGGATATTTATCCTGCTTAATATTCCTGGAGACTGAAAGTATTATGTTTCTCATAGAATACTAGGTATACTGGGCAAGTCTTTTCAAGGAGTACTGTTTAGGGATGTGAATCGTTTTAGGACAATTAAAATTATCGTCCGATAATTTTAATATCGTCTTAAACCGTTATGGAACACAATACAATAGAGATTCTAACGATTTATCGTTATAAATCGTTAGAATCGTGAGCCGGCACACTAAACCCCCCTAAAACCCACCCCCGACCCTTTAAATTAAATCCCCCACCCTCCCGAACCCTCCCAAATGACTTAAATAACCTGCGGGTCCAGCGGCGGTCCGGAACGGCAGCGGTCCGGAACGGGCTCCTGCTCCTGAATCTTGTTGTCTTCAGCCGGCGCCATTTTCCAAAATGGCGCCGAAAAATGGCGGCGGCCATAGACGAACACGATTGGACGGCAGGAGGTCCTTCCGGACCCCTGCTGGACTTTTGGCAAGTCTCGTGGGGGTCAGGAGGCCCCCCACAAGCTGGCCAAAAGTTCCTGGAGGTCCAGCGGGGGTCAGGGAGCGATTTCCCGCCGCGAATCGTTTTCGTACGGAAAATGGCGCCGGCAGGAGATCGACTGCAGGAGGTCGTTCAGCGAGGGTTCCGGCGCTTCGCTGAACAACCTCCTGCAGTCGATCTCCTGCCGGCGCCATTTTCCGTACGAAAACGATTCGCGGCGGGAAATCGCTCCCTGACCCCCGCTGGACCTCCAGGAACTTTTGGCCAGCTTGTGGGGGGCCTCCTGACCCCCACGAGACTTGCCAAAAGTCCAGCGGGGGTCCGGAAGGACCTCCTGCCGTCCAATCGTGTTCGTCTATGGCCGCCGCCATTTTTCGGCGCCATTTTGGAAAATGGCGCCGGCTGAAGACAACAAGATTCAGGAGCAGGAGCCCGTTCCGGACCGCTGCCGTTCTGGACCGCCGCTGGACCCGCAGGTTATTTAAGTCATTTGGGGGGGGTTCGGGAGGGTGGGGGATTTAATTTAAAGGGTCGGGGGTGGGTTTTAGGGGGTTTTAATGTGCCGGTTTTGCAATTTTTAGATTTTTAGATTTTTCACGATTTTTCACGATTTTTCATGATATTTTACCCCCCCAAACGGCAACAATACGATTCCCTCCCCCTCCCAGCCGAAATCGATCGTTAAGACGATCGAGGACACGATTCACATCCCTAGTACTGTTATTATGAACAACTACCCAGGATAATATTCTTAAAATGGCAAGCAGGGATATAATCAATGCACATTACCAGAAAAGTAAAGGAAGCCAATAAAAGAAAAGAAAACCAAGAATTAGCAGAAGGACTCATACTGTGTAGTGCATATATAATGTGGGACAAGTTATAAAGGTGTTGCAAAGTATAAGACATATTCTGGTCATAGACTGCAGTGATGAGAGATCCAAATCATCGAAAGCAGAGGCATATGCAAGACTTTTCCAGCTGACTGTAGCCAGTTAAATTATAAGTATTCTTATTTTCTCTATATTGGCAATAATGTATAATATGATCACAATTTCTAACTTTGCTATTTTCTTGAAATTGAATTTATTTAGTTGGGCAATGGACTTGATATAAAAACAGGCTGTTTCATTTAGATGGGCAGTCTGCATAACCTTGCAAATGCTAACTTTTCTGCAAATTCCTATTTATTTAAAAATATATATAACACATAACCAGTAAAATTTACAGTAGAAGTAATTTACAGATTTAACATACATAATAAAATCCTACATAAAACAAATTACCTACAAATAAAGCTTTACATATACTAACTACCAACTGCCACTGCCTCCCCCCCCAAGACCCCTCCACTCCAGAAATCATAATCCCAATTCTCCACAGCATCAAAACCCAACCCTAATCAACTTAATTGGCCCCTCCTCTGAACACCAGGAAGAAAACAAATGGGCCTTAGGTGGTATATAAAAATTTCATATCACTCAATTTATTTCTAACCAACATTGGTAAATTATTCCAGACCAGAAGGGCTGCTGCGGTAAAAACATGTTCAGAGAATGTACTAGATCTAAATTTCCATCCATTTGAGAAATCCCAACATGCCCCCTGGGATGCTGTAAGGGCTCAACCTGGTTAATGTATAAACTAATCTCCTAATTCCTTGTCAAATCTTATCTAATCTAAAATACACCAACTCTGGAGCCAATTTGTTAAATTTCATACAAAAAAAGAGTTTAGCATGCAGGAGGTATTTCTTTCAGCTGAGATAGTAAAATCATATTTAATTTGCTGTTCCCTAAGAAGCCCATATTTATAAGATTTTTGCAGGGAAAATTAGCATTTGCAGACATAAATCTTACCTTTTAACACATATTCCTCCTCCCCCCACCTGGGCAATTTCTGTGCAGACAAAATGGGGGAGGGCTAGAGGCATGATGAGGGTATACTAAATTATTTAGCTACATAGCACCATATCAAATGCAATCCAGCTAAATTTATCTGATGAGTCAGTTGACACAAATCACTATCTTGAAGTTATTCAGGATGATTTTAAGCAGACATTCAAATGAAAACATATTCAGATTAGTTTGCTGAATATCCAGTTAAACACATCTAGGCAACTCTACCCTGATCAATTTTCTGCTTACCATTTTATTGAGTATGGGCATTTTAGATAGTGCTTTGCAGAATACACTATCAATACTGTGTACAATTCTGGTCGCCGCATCTCAAAAAAGATATAGTTGCGATGGAGAAGGTACAGAGAAGGGCAACCAAAATGATAAAGGGGATGGAACAGCTTCCCTATGAGGATAGGCTGAAGAGATTAGGGCTGTTTAGCTTGGAGAAGAGATGGCTGAGGGGGGATATGATAGAGGTCTTTAAGATCATGAGAGGTCTTGAACAAGTAGATGTGACTCGGTTATTTTCACTTTCGAATAATAGAAGGTCTAGGGGGCATTCCATGAAGTTAGCAAGTAGCACATTTAAGACTAATCGGAGAAAATTCTTTTTCACTCAACGCACAATAAAGCTCTGGAATTTGTTGCCAGATGATGTGGTTAGTGCAGTTATTGTAGCTGAGTTCAAAAAAGGTTTGGATAAGTTCTTGGAGGAGAAGTCCATTAATGGCTATTAATCAATTTTACTTAGGGAATAGCCACTGCTATTAATTGCATCAGTAGCATGGGATCTTCTTAGTGTTTGGGTAATTGCCAGGTTCTTGTGGCCTGGTTTTGGCCTCTGTTGGAAACAGGATGCTGGGCTTGATGGACCCTTGGTCTGACCCAGCATGGCAATTTCTTATGTTCTTATGTTAATAAAAAGAATAAACTAAGTTCTAAAGAGGGATTGGTCCGTTTACTTTCAGTCACATTCCTTTCTTTTCATTTTGAAAGAGAAAGTAACATGACAAAAATATATCTTTAAAAATCCGACACTTGCAAATGGTACATATGAAACCATTTATTTTACTTCTGTGTGAAAGCACAAGAACCAAAGGTCTCTCCAATATTTTACTTAAACTAAAATGTTAAACAGGCCAATGAAATATTGGAACAGGGAAAACAGGTGCTCATGATTGAGCACCTGCTCTCCCAACATGCGCCGATTGACCTCTCCGGGGCACCCAATTTAATATTTGAATTGAGTGCCACAGTAAAAAGGAGGTGCTAGGGAAACTGTGTGCCCCTAGTGCCTCCTAAGTAGTGGACGCCCAGGAGAGGTCGGCTGTCAGACGGTTAGGAAAACAGACGCTCAATTTTACAAGCATCCATTTTCCTAACATGCACAGCCACAGGTTAGGAAAATGGATGCTCATTAATTGAGTCTCCCTTTTCCTAACCTGACTGCTGGCACATTTAATTTTTTTAAAGGATGTTCTTTTTGTTCCTCCAACTTAATATTGCCACGGTATTAAGTCAAAGGAAGTACAGAAAATCAGTATTTTCTTCTTTTTTGTACACTTTCTGGGCTGCTCAGAAATTAATGACTACTCTGAGCAGGTATTAATTTCTAAGGAAAATGTGCATGTTGGACACACTTTTTTCTTTTTGAATTGGAGAGAATCACTAATAGTCTCATCAACATGCATTTGAATGTGATGAGCACTATTAGTTTCATGGGGGGTTGGATGTGCGTTTTGGACATGCTAATCCCATTATAAAATAAGGGGTTGTGGACACGCATCCAAAATGCACGTCCAACCACAAGTTAACCAGTGCACTCGGCCAAGTGTGCTGTATTAGGGATGTGAATCGTTTTTCAACGATTAAAATTATCGTCCGATAATGTTTATATCGTCTTAAATCGTTATAGAACACGATACAATAGAAATTCTAACGATTTATCGTTAAAAATCGTTAAATCGTGTTAGTGCGCACTAACTCCCCGTTAGTGCGCACTAACTCGATTTAGTGCGCACTAACTGAAAATGATACAAATAAACACTTTCCAGGTCACTGAAGGTCAGTTAGGAATGAATATGTGTTCCTATTGGCTGGCTGCCCTCTTATCTATTGATATTACCAAGATTACCACTGAGGTGATGGTTGGGGGGATGGGAAATGGAACTGGAAACTAACGAACACCAACAGAAAATGAAACAAAGTGTTCACACTTCCCAGGTCAGTAAAGGTCACTTAGGAATGAATATGTATGTATGTATTCCTATTGGCTGGCTGTGCTCTTATCTATTGATGTTACCAATATGGTTGGGGGGATGTGAAATGGAAACAGTTGGAAGCTTGACAAAAAAAGTAATGTAATGATCAGCACTCACGTGACTAGAACTTGTTTGTTTATTATTTTTGTTAGCAGGCACCTGAAATGCTAGTGCATGTAGAATTTGCCAATCACTGTGCATTTTAGAAAGGTGGTCCTGGCTGGAACTGTACACAGTTCAAATATATGTAATTGATTGTTGGTAAGTGTATTTTTTAAGTAGCCACACTGGCACCAGTATGTTTACTTTTCCTCCTACTTAACTCACTAGCTCAGCTTTGTAAGAAGGGCTTCTCTGCTTGTGAGTTGTTTTTGTTTGGTGTGAGGAGAGCAGAAACATCAGATCTTTATTCAATCTACTACAGTCATCTCTTACAGTGCCCTATCCCTATTAATACCAGGAGTGTTGTGATCTTCCTGCACACAGTGCCCTAACCCTGATACCAGTCTGAGACAGCTCCCTCCCTGCATTACTAGTGAGAGGCTGGCTTCACAGACAGGGGGGAGCTGCCTGACCCTCACTCCTGACTTCCCCCATGTCCCAGCTAGTGAATGGTGTGTGGGTGAAGGGGGGGGGGGGGAGGATGGTGAAGTCTGAGACAGCTCCCTCCCTGCATTACTAGTGAGAGGCTGGCTTCGCAGACAGGGGGGAGCTGCCTGACCCTCACTCCTGACTTCCCCCATGTCCCAGCTAGTGAATGGTGTGTGGGTGAGGGGGGGGGGAGGATGGTGAAGTCTGAGACAGCTCCCTCCCTGCATTACTAGTGAGAGGCTGGCTTCACAGACAGGGGGGAGCTGCCTGACCCTCACTCCTGACTTCCCCCATGTCCCAGCTAGTGAATGGTGTGTGGGTGAGGGGGGGGGGGGAGGATGGTGAAGTCTGAGACAGCTCCCTCCCTGCATTACTAGTGAGAGGCTGGCTTCACAGACAGGGGGGAGCTGCCTGACCCTCACTCCTGACTTCCCCATGTCCCAGCTAGTGAATGGTGTGTGGGTGAGGGGGGGGGGGAGGATGGTGAAGTCTGAGACAGCTCCCTCCCTGCATTACTAGTGAGAGGCTGGCTTCACAGACAGGGGGGAGCTGCCTGACCCTCACTCCTGACTTCCCCCATGTCCCAGCTAGTGAATGGTGTGTGGGTGAGGGGGGGGGGATGGTGAAGTCTGAGACAGCTCCCTCCCTGCATTACTAGTGAGAGGCTGGCTTCGCAGACATGGGGGAGCTGCCTGACCCTCACTCCTGACTTCCCCCATGTCCCAGCTAGTGAATGGTGTGTGGGTGAGGGGGGGGGGGAGGATGGTGAAGTCTGAGACAGCTCCCTCCCAGCATTACTAGTGAGAGGCTGGCTTCACAGACAGGGGGGAGCTGCCTGACCCTCACTCCTGACTTCCCCCATGTCCCAGCTAGTGAATGGTGTGTGGGTGAGGGGGGGGGGGGGGAGGATGGTGAAGTCTGAGACAGCTCCCTCCCTGCATTACTAGTGAGAGGCTGGCTTCACAGACAGGGGGGAGCTGCCTGTCCCTCACTCCTGACTTCCCCCATGTCCCAGCTAGTGAATGGTGTGTGGGTGAGGGGGGGGGGGGTGGATGGTGAAGTCTGAGACAGCTCCCTCCCTGCATTACTAGTGAGAGGCTGGCTTCACAGACAGGGGGGAGCTGCCTGACCCTCACTCCTGACTTCCCCCATGTCCCAGCTAGTGAATGGTGTGTGGGTGAGGGGGGGGGAGGATGGTGAAGTCTGAGACAGCTCCCTCCCTGCATTACTAGTGAGAGGCTGGCTTCGCAGACAGGGGGGAGCTGCCTGACCCTCACTCCTGACTTCCCCCATGTCCCAGCTAGTGAATGGTGTGTGGGTGAGGGGGGGGGAGGATGGTGAAGTCTGAGACAGCTCCCTCCCTGCATTACTAGTGAGAGGCTGGCTTCACAGACAGGGGGGAGCTGCCTGTCCCTCACTCCTGACTTCCCCCATGTCCCAGCTAGTGAATGGTGTGTGGGTAAGGGGGGGGGGGGAGGATGGTGAAGTCTGAGACAGCTCCCTCCCTGCATTACTAGTGAGAGGCTGGCTTCACAGACAGGGGGGAGCTGCCTGACCCTCACTCCTCCGGGGTATTGTGATCTTCCTGCACACAGTGCCCTATCCCTGATACCAGGGGTGTTGTGATCTTCCTGCATGCAGTGCCCTATCCCTATTAATACCAGGAGTGTTGTGATCTTCCTGCACACAGTGCCCTATCCCTGATATCGGGATGTGTGCAAGAAGATCACAACACCCCCGGTATCAGGAATAGGGCACTGTGTGCAGGAAGATCACAACACCCCCAGTATCAGGAATAGGGCACTGTGTGCAGGAAGATCACAACACCCCTGGTATTAGGGATAGGGCACTGTGTGCAGGAAGATCACAACACTCCTGGTATTAATAGGGATAGGGCACTGTGTGCAGGAAGATCACAATACCCCTGGTATCAGGGTTAGGGCACAAGTTCTAGTCACATTGACTGATCACATTACTTGTTTTGTCAAGCTACCAACTGTTTCCATTTCCCATCCCCCATATACTGTCAGTAGGAAACTTGGTAACATGAATAAATAAGAGGGCAGCCAATAGGAATACATATTCATTCCTAAACTGACCTTAACTGACCTGAAAAGTGTCAAATTGTATCATTTTCAGTTAGTGCGCACTAACTCCCAGTTAGTGCGCACTAATCGGAAAAAACGATTTTTAACGATTTTTTAACTAAAAATTCGTGCCTAAGACGATTTTCTTGCCCTGCCACACGATTTCTATCGTTAAGACGATATGGAAAACGATTCACATCCCTATGCTGTATTGCATCGGACTGAAAAATTTTAAGACCCTTAAGAGGCTCTTTTATGACATGTTCTACCTATGATTCAATTACACCAGAATCTTTCTCCAAGATCAACACCACAATATGTAAGTTCTGCAATACTCATCCTCATTGTGGCAAACACAGAGGTCTATGTATTAAGCTGCATTAACATTTAACATGCATTGAACATCATTTTTGGCACTTAGCTTGCATTAAAAACATTTTAATGTACAATATCGGTAACACCAAATTATGTGTTACCAAAAATGCAAAACTTTGGGAGTTACAGTGTGTGACAAATATTACTGAGCTGTTTTATATGTAAATACATACAAAGCAGTGCATTAATATAAAAATGACTTAGCAAAGATTGGGGAAAAGGGGAGGTTCAGGTCAGAAGACAGCATTTCAAATTTTGGTGTCAGCGAGGCAAGTGGGACTGGACATTGATCCTATCCTAGGGACATTTGGACTTTAACTTAGGGTAATGAAGGAAGGTTGCAGGGGAAGAGTGACCTGGGAGTCATAGATATTTGTGGATAATTAGGTGAATGTGGGGCTTGCCTATGGGAGCAGTCTGTTTGTTTGGGAGACAGTTTATTTGGGATTGATACTTGCTTCATTATCAGCTGGAAACATTCTTTACCAGTGCCAAAACTGCAAACACAGGATTTACTAAAGATTTAACACATTTTAGGAAATCCCAAGTTCTCATTAGGTAACATGCATTAAAAATGTGTGTTAAAAATGAATTTAATGCACTTTAGAAAAGACCCCATAGTTAGCTCTGAAATACCAAAGTTAAGTGTTACATACAAATTATCCATTAAATGCTGCATATAAAAAAGGTCAGAAATTGTCCTAAAGAACACTAATGGGTGAATTTTAAAAGCTCTGCACACACCAAAACCGGGAGATACTCAGAGACGTCGGGCCACCTTACGCTGTGTGGATTTTAGAAAGCATGCACATATGCGCATATCTCACAGTATGTGCACACTTTTTTTTTTGCCAAAAAGTGGTGGGGCATGGGCATTCCAGGATTTCTCAATGAATCTAGCACGTAAATACTTATGTGCACAAGCATGTGTCAGGGTCCTTTGCTGTGTAACTTTAATTCTGCTATGGATGGTATGTATGTCAGGCAAAAAAAATCTAAAGAGATGAGTAGAGTTTTACGGGTAAGGGCTAACAGGGTAAAAGGGAGGCTAATTAACGGGGGGGGGGGGGGGGGGTAGGAAGTCTGATCCCTTTACTAGGCAACCTGGGAACAAAATCGTTTAATTGGTAATTGCGTTGGTGCACATGTCTACTGAAATCCCCGCATTTACGCGGTAGAGGTACATGCGCGCGTCCATATAAAATTGCTCGCACATGTACCTACATACAGCCAATTTAATACCATGCATGCATATATGTTATAAAATGACGGCCTCCTTTGCTGCAAGCCAGCATACATGTGTACACGTGAGCCAGTGCAGCTGTTTGATAGCTACCATCTAGGCGCCCAACGAAAAATATTTACCATACAACATGCAGAACAGGGCATTTAACACATTCTTGACAACAGAAATCACCTTGTACTCAGCATAAGGAGGAAACTGGCACGTGAACAACTAGTGTGGACAACCAGTTCAACTTCCACATTGCTATAGATCCTGAAGAAACTCAGGTTTTCTATCTTATTATGCAGAGGAGCTATACAAGTCTACAACCATATAAGGAAAGAATATCTGCAGTCTGAGGAAGTAAGCAGGGTGTGAGAGAGTATATATTGCTAAGGACAGAATGTAAGCAGCAAAGCTCTGATTGCAAAACCCTAGGCAACACTTGCAGGAGGGGATGATTAGCAGAGCAAGAACTTTCTGTTGAGAAACCGGATATGCCCATTAGGGATGCGCAAAGCCACATTTTTTTTATTTTGGTTCATTCATTCATTTTGTAAATCACCTACATTTGTTTCATTAGTTGCAAATAAAAAAAGAATTTGTATTTGTTTTATTCATCTCCCATTAAAATCAGTGGCAGAAGTAATACAACATATTTCAAGCTTTAAAATTTGGATTTTCTAATGAATTCTGATGAAACTTGTGAGTAGACAACATCAGAAGAGGAAGAAAACTCCACGGCACCAATACTGTGGCAAAGTGGCACCAAAAGTGGCATGAACATCCTAATGCATCATAAGGGGGTAGATGGATACCTGCAGTGGCAAGAGTTCTCCAAGAAACTGTCAGAGGAGCAAAGCAGCAGCAAGAGTGCCAAGAATACCCCCAAGGTATTCCCAATAACAGTGACATGAACACCAAAAGGCAGCATGGTGTGAATATCCTAAGGAACCATGAAGGGGGAAAAATAAAGGTGCAGAAAAAACCCCAGGCACTGACGGCAGGACAAAGCAGCACAAAGAGTGGCTAGAAGATCCCAAGGCACTATGAGAGGTACAAAGTAGATACCCACAGATGAAAGAGTCTGGGTTATGGCAGCAAGGCAAAGTGGCAGAGCGACCCCAAAGTGTAAAATCTGTTGTTTGGCAGCAAGGCAAAGTGCAATAAATACTCCAAAGGTGCAGCAAAAGTGAAATAGTAGCAAGGCAAAGTGGCAGCAAGACTCACAAGGTGTAGAGTCAATTTTATGGCAGTAAATCAGACTGGAAGAAAAAACCCTAAGGTGATACACCCCCAAGGTATAGCACAAGGGGTATAGCAGGGAGAAAGAGTGGCAGCCAGATTGTTAAGGTGTAGCATCAGGGGCATGGATGATATCAACTTATAATAGGATCAGGGTAGCAAGACAGAGTGGGAAATGGCAGGGGTATTTCAGGGGTATTTCAGTAAACAATTGTGGCAGAATGACCCCAAGATATAGCATAAAGTTAGCAAGTAAAACATTTAAGACTAATCGGAGAAAATTCTTTTCACTCAACGCACAATAAAGCTCTGGAATTTGTTGCCAGAGGATGTGGTTAGTGCAGTTAGTGTAGCTGGGTTCAAAAAAAGGTTTGGATAAGTTCTTGGAGGAGAAGTCCATTAATGGCTATTAATCAATTTTACTTAGGGAATAGCCACTGCTATTAATTGCATCAGTAGCATGGGATCTTCTTAGTGTTTGGGTAATTGCCAGGTTCTTGTGGCCTGGTTTGGCCACTGTTGGAAACAGGATGCTGGGCTTGATGGACCCTTGGTCTGACCCAGCATGGCAATTTCTTATGTTCTTATAAAGGGTACAACAGGAAAGAAGAGTGGCAGCAACACCTCCAAGGGGTAGCATAAGGGATTATAGCAGCAAGGTGGAGTGTCAGCAAGACTTCTAATATACGGGCCGATACAGTAAAGCGCAGCTGGGCTCGTGCGCCTTTTAACGCGAATTAGACGGGCGATTCAGTATAGCACTTGTGCGTCAGCGCGTGTAGAAAATGACGCATTACAATTAGCGCCCGCCGCATGTAGATGGTATGTTAATGGTATTTAATGACTGGATTAGCTATTCCCCTCTATACAGTAACGCATGCCCAAAATAGCTCGTCTTTAACCTGTATATTTAGCGCATCTTTAACCTCTTTATTGTGGTCTACCCTGACCCTGGCATTAGTGTGGTACTGTGCTCTGTGATGGTTAGATTCAGAAAGCATCAGACAGCATCGGACAGCGTCATGGACTACATGTATATATAGGCTATGGCGATCTTTTTCCTCCGGATGAAAACCAGAATAAGAAATGCTTGGCGAGTGAATTCTAGATGGCCGATTGGAGACAACAGCCAACAGGAGAACCCAGCAGCAAGACCGGAGGAGGTATGTACATGTGTTGTTGGGAATAAACAACCATCTCTTGGTGTCCCTGAGGCTCCGCAGGTCCAGCAGAGACATGGACGCCTCTATGGATGCCAGCAGAAGGAAACTGCGCCAGGTCTTCCTCCGGCATCTAGATTTGGGTGTCCCTGAGGCTGTTATGCAGTTGCTTTCATATATTTGTTAAATGAACTATCAAGATTTTTTTATTAGGTTATGCTGATCTTCTTGTGTTGTTTCTCATGTCTTGTGTGGTTTTTCTTATGTTTTTCATGCAGGCACAGCAGGACAGAGTTGTCCATGCACAGGACAGGGCCATTGGCAGACCAGGATGGATCTTTCACCCACAGACAACTCTCTTTGGCATGTTGGAGCGTGATTTATCCGAACCTACCGGCTGAGCTCACGGGCAATCCTGTTCCTATAAGAAGATCTGCGCTGCGACCTTGAGTTCCTGGCCAATCGCCACCATGCTGTGCCAGGGTTGATGAAACTTCTTGGTACCTTAAATTTTTTTGGTACCGGAAGTTTTCAAAACCCCATGAGTGTCGTTGTGGGTATGACCCAGGCCTCCTTCTCACGGCATCTGGCACAGGTCATGAAGGCCATGATAATGCGGATGAGGGAGTACATCGTGTATCCTACGGATCCACTGGAGCTGCAATGGATCTGAAGTGGGTTCATGGGTATTGCAGGGATGCCAAATGTGTTGGGTGCCATAGACTGCACCTATATTGCGTTTACCCCCAGGTCAGAAGAAGAGAGTTTGTTCCACAATTGGAAGCACTTCCATTCAATGAATGTTCAAGTCGTTTGTGATGCATACCTTCAAATTCTAAATGTTGTAGCGAGATTTACTGGGAGCTGCCATGATGCCTACATTCTGGCGCATTCATCTATGGCAGGGGTCGGGAACCCATGGCTCGCGAGCCAGATATGGCTCTTTTGAGGGCTGCATCTTGCTCGCAGACAAGTGTCGCCATACTTCGCGGTTCCCCGCTGACCAAGCTGCTCCCCGGTCCTCCGCCGCCCGGGCTTAAAATGCTGTCAGCCCGGGCGGAACGCGGCAGGACAGCTGGAGTCAGCGGCACCGGCGTGCTCTCTTCTCCCCCCCGCGGCCCGGAAGAGGGGGGAGAGCATCGGGTGCCTGCGCGGGAAGAAGAGACCACACTAGCGTGGTCTCTTCTTCCGCGCAGGCACCCGATGCTCACCACTTCCTCTTCCGGGCCGCGGGGGGGAGGAGAAGAGAGCACGCCGACTGGAGTCATCCGGGTGCCTGCGCGGGAGTCATCGGGTGTCAGCCGGGTGTCAGCGCTGGAGTCATCGGGTGCCTGCGCGGGTCTTCCCGCGCAGGCACGCCGATGCTCTCTTCTTCCCGCGGCCCGGAAGAGGAAGTGGAGAGCATCGGGTGCCTGCGCGGGAAGACCCGCGCAGGCACGCTAGTGTCCGACGGGAAGAAGACTGCAGCGCGGCTCGGAGGAAAATGAAAATCTTCAACCGCGGCCGATGGGACTCCGCCTTCGCCTCCGCGAGGGCTGAAAATGAAGGAGGTTAGCGTTGGGAGGTGGCTGCTGCTGCCGCGAGTTCCCGGGGGGGGGGGGGAAGGGGGAGAGAGAGAGTGAATGAATGAATGAGCGAGCAAGCATGTGTGTTTGAGATCCTGTGTGTGTGAGTGAGAGATTGCATGTATGTGGATGATTGAGAGCCTGTATATGTGAAAGAGAGTATGTCTGTGATTGAGATCCTGCCTGTGAGAGAGAGAGCATGAATGTAAGTTTACCATTGGGAACCTGTATGTGTAAGTTTGTAATTGAAAACCTGTTTGTTTGAAAGAGTATGTGTGTATGATTGAGATCCTTTGTGTGTGAGAGAGATCATGTGTATGTATGATTAAGAGCCTGTGTGTATAAGTAAGAGAGAGATCATGTGTGTCTGTGTCTGATTGACAGCTGGTTTAGGTGATGGAGCATGTGAGTATGTGATTGAGAGCCTGTGTTTAAATGAGGGAGAGAGACCATGTGTGTCTGTGTGATTGAGAGCTGATTTAGGTGAGGGAGCATGTGAGTATGTGATTGAGAGCCTGTGTTTAAATGAGAGAGAGAGACCATGTGTGTATGTGTGTGATTGAGAGCTGATTTAGGTGAGAGAGCATGTGAGTATGTGATTGAGAGCCTGTGTGTAAATGAGAGAAAGAGAGGACATGTTTGTAAGCATGTGAATGAGAGTCTGTGTGAGAGAAAAAGACAGCATGTATTTATGTGATTGAAAGCCTGTGTGTGTGTAAGCGTGAAAAGATAGACAGCATGTGTGTAAATGTGTAATTAAGAGCCTATATAAGTGAGAGAGAAAAAACATTTGTATATGTGAGTGACTGAGAGCATGTGTGTATAGGTGTGTCATTGAGAGCCAGTGTGAGAGAGAGCGCTGGTATGTGACTGAGAGAGGAGAAAGTTCCAAGCAAACCACCCCACCTCCTGCTAATTCAGAACAATCTCAGGACACCTGGATATCAAATGTTCCCAGGTATGCAGAGCAAAAAAATTTTTGTATCCTTATTATTTTTCATTACTGGATCTTTGTGTCTGCTATTTTGAAATATTTTGTTGGTATCTGGAAATGTTTTATATGAGTTTTTAATTATTGGATATTCCACTCATCAGCTGTTTCGAAATATGTTCTTTTTGTTAGTACAGTTTTACTGCTGATGATTTTATATTTCTTGATTTGTTTTATAAGGATGTGTGATGTTTCTTTTTTCCTTTGTTACACTGCATACAGAGACTCTGGCTTGTTGCAGTTTCCAATTCAGTTTTTGTCTGCATGCTTCTTGTTATGCGTTTTGGTCTCTTTATTCTATGTTAGGTGAGGGACAGCACGTGATTCAGGTGAGGTTTTCTGCTGGCGTGTAGTTTCTGTGTAGGACTCTATAGCAGCCTGACTTGGTCCGTTTTCCTAATAGGAGATGTATTGGTGTCTTAAGGCCTGGTGTAATATTTTCAGAGACTTATTGTACTTTAAAAGTGTGATCTTACATAAAATGCACACATTTACTTGTATTTAGTTTTAAACATATTGTATGGCTCTCATGGAATTACATTTTAAAATATGTGGCGTTTATGGCTCTCTCAGCCAAAAAGGTTCCTGACCCCTGATCTATGGGGACCCATTTCCCAAAGGGGAAGAATGGTGAAGGCTGGCTCATTGGTAAGTGACATAGGCTGCGGCCTGGTTCTATGTTATGTGTACAGGTCTGGGATGTTAGGGGTAACAATTATGTGTACATTTATATATGTGATGTATTTATGCAGTTAAGTGCTAAAAAGTTGTTTTTTGATGCATTCCTGATTATACCCCATATAGGTGATGGCAGCTATGGCTGTAAGCCCTGGTTGCTAACTCCACTCCAGTCTCCATGCACAGTGGCCGAAAAATGCTACAATGAGGCTCATGGCAGCACCAGAAATGTGATCGAGCTGACTTTTGGAGTTCTGAAAGGATGATTCCGATGTCTGGATTACTTTGGGGGAGCCCCTCAGTACAGTGCAGAAAAGGTAGTGAGCATTATTGTTGCCTGCTGCATGCTACACAACATTTGTCAGCGATTTGGTGTGGATGCAGAGTTGCAGAAAACTTGCCGCTAGATCCGCCTGTGGAACCAGCTGCTGAGGCAGACAACACTGCATGGGGGAATGATGTCTGACGAAGGATCATCAAAACTTATTTCTCATGTAAGTTCTTATCTGTTATACATTCATTTCTCCATATTGATGTGGAGCTTGTACATAGCTCTGCGAAATTCGAGATATAATCCTTTTAATGCCTGTACAGTATGTTTAATCTTCTTTTGTGTTTCTTTCAGGAGCTGTGATCCATCCATCAAACCATTTCCCAGCAAGCAGAAAAAAAGTAGAAATCCTCTTTAGTGAAACAAATATTTTTTTTTTTTTTGGAATTTTTCCTTGTCTTCTCTTTGTTTTCCATTGCTTCATTAATTGGTCTTGATGTATAAAATCAATAAATTGCGCAACAATTTTAGCCTCAATAAATTGCTTCCTTTCCATTTTATATTATACATTCTTATGTTATTTCCTACCTTTTTTAGGCGTCCATGATGCTCCGGGGACCAGCGGAGACATGGATGCCTCTACGGACACTAGGAGAAGGATGCTGCACCAGGACTTCCTCCGGCGTCTGCAATTAGGCATCCTTGAGGCTCCATCGGCAACATGGATGCCTCTACAAATGCCAGGAGAAGGATGCAGGATGCTTGAACATCGAACGCCATCTCCTGTGGCCACACCCAGATGGCCATTTTGTTAATGCTTTTGGAATTATGAACATGCCGCGTGGGAGGCTCCTGAATATGAGCAATGCTGATGTCCAGCTCCTGGCCACCTTAATTGTGGAGGACGAGCGCCACCTTTACTTTTGCCCTGGGCATCTGTGGGACCAGGATCAGGCCAATGAGGCCTGGCGGACACTCACGGCGCGTTTCAATGCCCAGTCGTCCTTCCCAAGGGAGGTAAGTTCATATGCCTCTGTTGTGGTAGGCCAAGGTCTCATTTATGTTGCTTGTAAAGAATGACACAGCTCATACTTCTAGCTAGCAGAAAAAAAAAAAACAAGTTCAATTAAATTTAGTGTTTTGGTGTTTTGCATTCCTGGGGGTCAGAAAAGAAAAACTGACACTTGGCTTGTTGCCATCGAATTAATTCTTGCCTCAAAAGCAAAGTAAAAGTTAAATAGCAACTTAATATGTTTTCTGTTTGTTTTATTGTGTCGCCAGTTTGAGGCATTGAAAAAGAGCAGTGGAAGGTATGTGTTGTTGGTTACCCTTAAAGAAATTGAAATCTCATGGCTACCATGCAAGAGGTGAGGTCTTGCTTAATAATGTCTATAAGAAATGTTTCCTTCCTACCATTCTGGATCTTTGCATGCGCAGCAGTAACCTTTCACTTTTTCTCTTTTCAGAGACTTCATCAGATGAGAAGCAGACATCGGCAGAGGAGGAAGGAGAGGAGCCACCACAGGAACTGTCTCCAGTCCCCTTCTCTCCTGCCCCACCAGCCATGGGGGGACGAGGAGGACATCATCGTCAATATTGTCTACCCAGTCTCCCCAGAGCATCCAGGTGTGGGTTGACAGCCAGAGGCCAGTGCAGCATCCGGGGAAGGGCCCTCAGCTAGCGTGGCCTCTGAGCGTCCATGACTCCTAGCATCCATGTGGGGCCTGTTGGAAAAAAGCATCTCCTACCTGCTGAAAGCGTTGCCGACCTTCTGATAGATATCCAAAGAAACAGTGGTAACCGGTCTGTCCTGGCACAAACCAAAAATAAAGGGACTTTGTTACTTGGAGATGCGACTTATGTACACGTCCAAGGTAGGATTATGATGCGGTGATGATGTCACGAAGAGGCGGGAACATCCATGGTCGCAAACAGGCCCCGCTACCTTCCATGCCATGGACGGCAGTTGGAATGAGGAGGGAATGTCCATGGTTGCAAGCCCCGCTACCTTCCAACGTACATGGCCTGCGGCAGAGGGACACTGCCTTGAGCACCCAGAAAGGTTGGTTGGACGTACGACATGGAAGGTAGTGGGGCATGCCTGCGACCATGGACGTTCCCTCCTCTTTCCGACCAACATCCATGGCTTGGATGTTAATTTTCAAGATCAATGAAAAGTTTGGAATTCATTACATTTTCAGAGGCCATGCTAGCTACTTACCCCGCTACTTACGAACATCCAATCAACCTTTCCAGGCGCTCAAGGCAGCGGCCATGGGCATCTGAAGGTAGCTGGGTCTCCGACCATGGACGGCAGTCGGAAATAGGCAGGAAAGTCCATGGTCGCAGGCAGGCCCCGCTACCTTCCATGCCATGGATGGCGGTCGGAAAGAGGAGGCGCTCAATGCAGTGTCCATGGGCATCTGAAGGTAGCAGGGGCTTTCTGACAAATGTGCATGGCGTGGACGTTAATTTTAAAATTGATGAAAAGTTTTGAATTTTGTTACATTTTCGAAATGACAACTCCTGTTCCATAGAAATTACATGTATGGAAGAGCAGCACACCCTGGATACTGTATAGACGTTCTATAACGTCCTATACAGTAAAATCGATAGCGAACTCCAGCCGGACTTTAGGTGCCACTTGGATTTGTGTCTAATTTGAGAAACAAAATGTGCGCGTGTTAAAGGAGTGGGCGCTGGACCTGGCTGCACTTTATTTTACGCATCGGTACTGTTTCGGTCCGTTAGAAAGTCTAGGGAATGGCAGCATGGCTGAGTAGTAGCAAATCCCCCAAGGTATGTCATTTGGAGCGGGGCAGCTTCACCTTGATTGGTCCTCTGTTTTCTCTACTTGCCATCTTCTTTCACCTTGACTCCATCCTGGCTACTTCCTCACTCAGGAATTTCTTGGTTGCTGTACTTACTAATCTCATCTCAATACTTTTTAACAGATTATAAGCTTGAATGGGAAACAAACAAATGAAACCAAATTTTGTTAATTCATGAACACCTTCCATTCATTTTGGGGGTACACAAATGAAATAAAAATGATCTAATTTGATGTATTTTACCCATTTGTGTCAAACAAATGCACATCCCTAATGCCCTTCTGACTTTTCAGATTTAAAAAAATATTAATCTTAAAACAGGAAGCAGAGAAAGGAGATCTAGAGAAGTCTGATCAGAGCACCCTTTTTGTTTATGAATTATAAGACAAATGCATGCCTTGCTGAAAATGAAGATCCTACACTCTTGTTTACCATCTGAGACTTATGAACTCTTTTAACAAGACATTGCAAATGATTATCCACAGGTTTGTAGCCACCAATGGGAAAGACTGGGACAGTTTTCTCCTGTATTTATTTGTATTTTTTTTTTAATTTTGTGAATTAAGACCTGGTACATGTAAGAAGGCTTTAGAAATATTGGAGGCTGTGCCATATATGGAACAATAAAAGGCTTTACTATAGTGGTAGTCTGTATTTTTCTATGAGAGTAACAAAGATCCTATATGAGAAATTCAGATCACAGAAACAGAAAAAGCATAGAATGTGATGTCTGATAAAGACTATACAAAAAGAACAGCCAATGGGGTGGGTGAGCATGAAGCAGGGTGCAAGGGATGCTAAGCTAGATAGATCTGCACCTGAAAAGCAACTTCCTGTGTCCACCCAGTCCCCATTTCACAGGAAGCTAAGCATTACTACAAAGAAATATAGAACATGATGGCTGATAAATATCATATATGAATATCCCATCCAGTCTGCCCATCCACCTTATAGTCCTTTAGTCTCCTTCAGAGATCCCTTGTGCTTCATCCTTGTTTTCTTGAATTCTAATAGTCCTTCTCTACACAATCTCACAGGGAAGCCTGTTCCCCATATCCATAACCCTTTCTGTAAAGAAATATTTCCTTAAATTACTCCTGAGTCTAACCTATTCACCCCCTGACCTCTCATTCTAGAGACTTCTTTCTGATGAAAGAGGCCCACTTCCTGTACATTTATTTCTTGGAAATATTTTAATGTCTTTATTAGCTCTACATTTTCCTTCTTTTCCTACAGTATATACAGTAGAGATGTGCATTCATTTTTCACGAATTAGGCAATTTGAACAAAATTGCCTAATTCTATATGGTTTGGGGGAACTGAAAAACAAATGGAATTTTTCAGAAATTTTGGGAAAAATCATTTTTCGGGTTAGTGCACAATAACTTTGACTGGTTAGTGCACACTAACCCAAAAATCAGGGACCCCCGAAAAAAAACCCATGAATTGTGTGAAAAATAAAATTTCCTGCAGGGGGCCCCAAAACGAAGCCCGACACGATAAAAAAACATGATGCACATCTATAATATACAGTACATGTTTAAATTGTTTAAGTCTACCTGCTATTAAGTTCACTTAGGGGCAGATTTTAAAAGCCCTACGCGCGCGCCGGCACACCTATTTTGCATAGGCCGCCGGCGTGCATAAAGCCCCGGGACGCACATAAGTCCCGGGGCTTTCTAAAAGGGGCATGTTGGGGGTGTGTCAGGGCGTGGCCGGAGCGACACGGCGTTTTGGGGGTGGCAATGCGCGTGACCGGGGGCAGCGACATGGGCGTGGTTTCGGCACGGGGGTGTTCCGGGGGCATGGCCACAGCCTCCGGACCAGCCCCAGGGACCGGAACATGGAGCGGGGCTGCTGGCCGGCGTGCACAATGTTACGCCTGCTTTCAGCAGGCGTAACTTTGCCGACAAAAGTAGGGGGGGTTTAGATAGGGCCGGGGGGGGGGGTGGGTTAGGTAGGGAAAGGGAGGGGAAGGTGGGGGGAGGGCGAAGGAAAGTTCCCTCCGAGGCCGCTCCGAAATCGGAGTGGCCTCGGAGGGAACAGGCAGCGCGCGCTGGGCTCAGCGCGCGCAGGTTGCACAAATGTACACCACCTTGCGTGCACCGACCCCGAATTTTATAAAATACGCGTGGCTACGCGCGTATCTTATAAAATCCAGCGTACTTTTGTTCGCACCTGGTGCGCGAACAAAAGTACGAGATCGCACAATTTTTTAAAATCTACCCCTTAGAGAATAGCCACTGCCATTAGCAAGGGTAACATGGATTAGACTTAGTTTTTGGGTACTTACCAAGTTCTTATGGCCTGGATTGGCCACTTTTGGAAACAGGATGCTGGGCTTGATGGACCCTTGGTCTGACCCAGTATGGCAATTTCTTATGTTCTTATGTTCTTATAAGATTTATGATGAAGGCCATTAACTATTTTAGTAGCTCACCTCTGGAACAACTCTTTTCAGTATATATCCTCAGAATTATACATAGGTCTCCAAATTAGGATTCACCTGAGATGTATACAGAGGCATTATTACTTCATTTTACCATCTGTTTATTCCTCTCCCTTTGCATCTAAGCATCTGTCTGGCTTTTGCTGTTATCTTGTCTATCTGTTAGGCCACCTTATGACGATCAGATGTGATTACTCTCAGATCCTGATCCTGTTTTTTCATCCCTCTATTCTTCTCCTTCCTTGAGTTTTTGTAACCCAAATGCATGACTCCGCATTTTAAAGAATTAAATCGTAGTTGCCAGTCTCCAGCCCATTCTTCAAGCTTTGCTAGATCCCTTCTCATGTTTTCCACATCTTTCAGGGTGTCTACACATCATACTTTCACAAACATTTAAACTGGATAAGGGAGTGTAAGATGGAAGCTGACAGATTCAGAATTTATTTATTTATTTAAAACTTTTATATACCGACATTCATATGCATAATCACATCGGTTTACAGGTAACTAGGGGCGTAATAACTTAAACCGAGAAAGGGAAAATAAAGTTACATGTAACAGGGAAATTAAAGGAACATGGGAAGAGTGAGAAAGTAAAAGGGTCAGTATGACCTAGAATAGGCGATAATGAGAGAGAGAACAATAACTAAATTACAAATGATTATTGGGGGTTTTTTTGGGGGGTGGGGAGTGGGGAGTGGGAGAACTCAAGGGGGAAGGGAGGATTTAAGTATAGGCTTGTTTGAACAGCCAGTTTTTTAGCTTTTTTTTTTTTAAGGTCATTGTGCAGTTAAGAAATGAAGATTGTGGGGAAAATCACAAAAGTAATAAACTACTATTACTACTGTTGAGCACCTGGGTAGATGAAGGCAGAAGGTAAAAGGCTGTACTGAGTACGGACAAAGCAAGGAGAAATACTTGGAAGGCTATGATCACAAATGCTTGCAGTTTAAGCAGTATAATTCATTATCTAAAAGACCTCATGTGGAAAAACACACTTGGATATTTTTGCTATCATATTGACATGGTTCAGGGAGTCCCATTAATGGAATATGTCCAAACCAACCTATAATCTGATTAGGAAGGGTAAGGATGAAAGAAAAGGTGGAGCCTTGAAATTTCCCGCTGTGATAACTGTAGACTACAATTCTTTAATAAATTCAAATAAATTCAAAATACAGGGAGCTTAGGGAAAGCAGGAAGCTCTGTGGGCTGTCTTAAAAAGTGGTGATGGCATATCCATCTCCACTGGTGTGGTCTACAGATCTCCAATTCGTATAGAGGATCAAGATATCCTAAAGTTGGGAATGAGAGGGGGAGGGATGTTGATATAATATTTTGCCTATGGATTGTATTAGTCTTTTGGCAGACTCAGAAGTAAAGTGATCTTGGATTCTCTTGAAGGGCATCCTTTTAACCAAATGGTGATGGAATCCATGAGGTCAAGGGTAATACTGGACCTAATATCTATAAATAGAAAATGTCTGCAATTATCAGATAGGTGTCCATCTGAGCACTAGTGATCATTGGACAATACAGTTTGATATAATGGTGAAGGAAGTAAAGAGTCAGATGGAGAGAAAAGTTCTGTATTTCATAATACTGACTTTGCTGACATGGTGTACTACGTTCAGGTGTTGGCTGAGTAGGAGGAAGTAGGTGCAGTGAAAGAACTGTGGGTAAACTGAAAGAAGCCATGGCAAGGCCAACAAATCCTTATGTCAGAAAAGACAATGAAAGTAAGAGGAAAAGAAAACCAATGTTTTTCCAAAGAAATTCCTTATAAAGTAAGATGAGACAAAAGCATGCAAAAAGTACACAATATCTAAATAAGAAGAACACAAGGAAGAATATCTAGTAAAGTTGAAAAGGACAAGTAAAAAAGAATCAAGATGGCAAAAATGGGAGTGGAAGAAATGGTACTTGAAAAGATAAAGCAAGTAAAAGACATTTGGGTATATATCAATGAAAGGTAGATCAAAGATATTGAGGAACAATGTGTAGAGAAAGGTAAGGAAAAAGCAGTAATGCTAAGCAAATACTTCTTTATAAATTAATTGAAGAATAGTTTGGAGAAGGACAGCAGATTGTTGGCATACGAGACTGTAGAGCTAGGAAAACAGTGAAGAAAGCCATGGGATGGATAGAATTCATCCTAGAATTCTAAACATAAGAATTTGCCATACTGGGTCAGACCAGGGTCCATCAAGTCTAGTGTCCTGTTTCCAATCTAACAAATACAAGTAACCAGTACCTGGCAAGATCACAAATGTTGAATATATCCCAAGCTGCTATTGTGCAGTGAAACAGAGTGGCTAATTCTTAAGTCTACTTTGTTAATAAAAGTTTATTAACTTCTCCTACAGGAAATTGTCCAAACCTTTTTTAAACCAAGCTACGCTAATTGCCTTAACCACATCCTTTTGTAATGAATTTCAGAGCTTAATTGTGCATTGAGTGAAAAATCATTTTTTCAGATTTCTTTTGATTATACTATTTATTAACTTCATGGAGTGCCTAGTCTTTGTATTTTTTGAAAGAGTAAATAAGTGATTTACCTTTATCCATTCTGTTCCACTCATGATTTTATAGACCTCTTTCATATCGCCCCTCAGTCTTCTCTTTTCCAAGTTGAACAGACCCAACCTCTTTAACCTTTCTTCATAGGGGAGGCATTCCAACCCCTTTATCATTTTGGTTGCCCTTCTCTGTACCCTCTCCAATGCAACTACAACATATTTGAGATGCAGCAACCAGAACTACACATCATACTCCTGTTAGCTATCACTGACACCATACTCATCGGTCTAGACCAAGGTAACTCGTTCCTTCTTGCATTACTAGATATCTCGGCAGCCTTCGACACTGTCAATCATCAAATCCTTCTTACCCGCTTGGCAGAGATAGGCATTGCCGATACAGCTCTAGACTGGTTCACCTCCTACCTCACGAACAGAGAATACCTGATAAAACTCGATAACTTTGAATCTGCTCACGTTCCCCTCATGCAAGGCGTCCCCCAGGGCTCTTCCCTTTCCTCCACCCTTTTCAATATCTACCTCCTCCCACTCTGCAACCTGCTCTCTGACCTAGGTCTGGACTTTTTCTTATATGCCGACGATGTGCAAATTCTCATCCCTATTCAAAAAACCCTCCATGAAACCATCCTCCTCTGGGAATCCTGCCTAGTCGCTATCAACTCCCTATTAACCAATCTCCACCTTGCACTTAATGCTACCAAAACCGAATTACTCTTCATATCCAAGCAACCTCTGCATGCCTCCCCCTCTACACCTACACCCTCCACCCTCCACCCTCACCCACGCCCTACCCCCCTCTGTAAGAGACGTGGGAGTCACCCTTGACCAACACCTCAGCTTCAAGCCACACATCAAGTTCCTGCTTAAAGCAGGCTTCTACAAACTCCAGATCCTTAAAAAACTCAAGCCACTACTCCATACACAAGATTTCCGTCTAGTCCTACAGTCCACAATATTTTCCAAAGTGGACTATTGCAACGCCCTATTGCTAGGCCTCCCACAATCCACGATCAAACCACTACAAACATTACAAAACGCCATGGCAAGAATCCTTACTAACACACGCAAAAGAGAGCATATTACCCCCATCCTTGCGCAACTGCATTGGCTGCCCATTCAATTCCGCTCTCAATACAAAACCCTTACCATACTTCACAACACTCTCTACAAAAGCAACCCTGCCTGGCTCAAAAAAATGCCCCACTTTCACACTGCCCATCGCCACACAAGATCCTCCCATACAGGCGCCCTACACACGCCCCCCCCTAAAAACAGCACATCTCTCCACCACCAGGGAAAGAGCCTTCACCATCGCAGGCCCTGCCCTCTGGAACTCACTCACGACACACCTCCGCCTTGAACCCTCCCTGACCAATTTCAAAAAAGGCATCAAGACCTGGCTCTTCCGACAGGCCTACCCTGAAACCAACCCCCCGTAAACTTCAGACAGGCCACCGCATCCCATTACACGCTCTCCCGGAATTATCGTTATGCCGCCTTTTAGACTGTTCTGATTCGCAAACCATTGTAAATAAGTTACTATGTATAAAATTCAGTATGTAAGTAAGTTACTATGTATAGAATTCAGAATGTAAATAAGTTACTATGTATAACCCTCTCTTAGTTATGACTCCCCCGCAGCCCTTCTGCTGTAAACATCTCCTCCATATCTATGGCCACGTTCCTCTACCTTCACAGCTGCTATCCCTTCCTCCCCTTTCCTTTCCCCCTCACCCACCCCTCACTTTCTAGCCTGCTCCCACACCCGCACCCTGTTTTTTGTAACTTTCCTCCTTTCGCAAGTTTTACTGTAAACCGGCGTGATATGCCCGCACGAACACCGGTATATAAAAGCTGTTAAATAAATAAATAAATAAAATAAATAAATACTCTAGGTGTGGCCTCATCATTGAGCAATTCAGAGGCATTATGACATTCTTCATTTTATTCTCCATTCCTTTCCTAATCATTCCTAACATTCTGTTTACTTTTTTGACCAGCGCTGCCCACTGAACCAAGAATCCACATTAAATGTCATCTGCCATTTAAATGCCCAGTCTTCCAGTCAAGGTCCACCTGTAATTTTTTACAATCTGCTTGCAGTTTAACAACTTAGAATATTTGTATGTCATCTGCAAATTTGATCACTTCACTCATTGCTCCTCTTCCCAGATAATTTACAAATATATTTAAAAGCACTAATCCCAGTACAGATCCCTGAGGTGATCCAACCATTTAGTCCTACTTTCTGTTTCCTTTCTTTTAACCAGTTTGCAATCCACACTAGGACATTGCCTCCAATCCCATGACTTTTTAATTTTCTCTGGAACCTCTCATGGGGTATTTTGTTAAACACCTTCTGAAAATACAAATACATTACATCCACCAGCTCAGAGATGTTATTTAGAGATGGGAGTGATTCCTTGTGTTCTGAGAAGGCCAGATGCAATTCCTTTTTACAAACGGAGTAACAGAGATGAAGTTGGAAACTACAGGCTGCTTAGTTTTAGAGCTGTGGTGGGAAAATTAAGGGAGACTCTAATGAAGAAAATGATAACAGGATATTTACAATGTAGTGGGTAGCAAGACCTAAGACCTTTTTACCAGAGGCAGATCATGTCAAAGAAATCTAATTTTTTTGGATGAGTTACTAAAGAAGTAGATCAAGGGTATGACTGGATGTATTTTTACTTGGATGTCAGCAAAGCTTTTGATAGTGTCCCACATAGGAGACTCATTAATAAGTTGAGTAGTCTGGAAATGGGTGCCAAGGAGGAAGACTGAAATAAAAAACTGGTTGAGTGATAGATGACAGATGGCAATGGATAATGGAATTCATTCTGAGGAGAGAAGAGTAATTAGTGAAATGCCTCAAGGATATGTCCTGGGGCTGATTCTTTTCAATATCTTGATGAGAGACATTACAAAAGGATTAGAAAGATGGCATGAATATCTGCAACAGAGATTATATCCTTTTGGAGAAAACAGAATGAGAAGTGATCTGAGAAACTGGAGGACTGGTAGAAAGGTTTGAAGTTAAAATACAATACCAACATATCTGTCCTTAACTGCCAACACTTGACCCTGTGCTTTTTAACTTTGTGCCATATGCCAGAAATAGACTTCCTGAGTTCATGCATTATGCTCCTTCTCTGATTGTATTCAAAACCAGTTTTAAAATTTACCATTTTGAAGCTTCTTTTTAATCCTGAATACATCTCTGCCATAAATACACTTCTTATATACTTTTGTTTGCCTGTATTTTTGTTTTAACAGGAATGTAAGCTACAGGAGAAAAGACTATCTCTTCTCTTATATGTACCTCTGTACAGCACTCATGTAAGAGCACTGTAGAAATAATAAGTGGTAGTAGTAGTAGTAGTAGTAGTAATAGAAGTAGAAGTAGTAAAAAGTTGTCATGGGTACAGAAATCTGTGGGAGTGATACCCAATAAGGGATGAGGAGCTGATGTGTACCAACCAGAAAGAGATCTTGGGATGCTAGTATATGATAATCTCAAGGTAGCAAAACAATGTGAGCCAGAGGTTCATAGAGAGAGGCATAACCAGTCGAATGCAATGGAGGTGGAAATGCTTCTTTTCATTTCATTAGTAAGACCTCATCTAGATGAATGTGTTCAGTTCTGCAAACAATGCTGAAGGAAAGGATAGGGAACTATAGGGATGGGCATTCATTTTGAACAAATGTGCAATCCACAACATATAGGTCCCTATTTGTTGCATTCATGGGTCCGCGAAACATATTGCGATCCCCCACAAATGCAGCATATCATACGTTGCCATTCTTTTGGTTCGCGTTGCGGTGTTTGAGAAATAGAAGGCCATGTGATAAATGAGGGGTGGATTGGCCTATCGGGGGATCAGGGTACCCCTGGTGGGCTGGACTAGTGGATCACGTGGACTCCTCTGCTTCGGGCTATTGAGGGCGCTGGGCCGAAGAAATGAAGAGACCCGGCTGACGGGGCCGAAGAAAAGAAGATGGCCGCTGCCAGCCACTGGCGGAGAAATGAAGACCAGAGCAGTCAGCCACCAATGGAGAGCAGGCCGGCAGGGCCGAAGAAAACAAGATTGGCGCAGCCCGAGACTAGGCTGAAGAAAAGAAAATGGCCGCCGCCAGCTGCCGCTGGAGAAATGAAGACCGGCGCAGCCTGAGACTAGGCCAAAGAAATGAAGATGGCTGTTGCCTGTTGCCACCAGAGGCGAGCTGTTCAGCTGGGGGCCTTTGTGTGTATATGTATTTGATATTGGAAGGGTGCTTCTGTGTATGTGTAAGTGAGAAAGGAATGGTGCTTCTGTTTTTGTGTGTATGTGAGAAAAGAATGGTGCTTCTGTGTGTGAGACAGGGAAGGTGCTTCATGTATGTGAGAAAGGAATGGTGCTTCTGTGTGTGTGTGTTTATGTGATGTGTATGTGAGAAAGGAATGGTGCTTCTGTGAGTGAGACAGGGAAGGTGCTTCTGTATGTGTGTGGTGTATATGTGACTCAGGGAGGGTACTTGTATGTGCCAGTGTGTGTGTGTGTGAGACAGAGATGGAGCATGTTTTTGGCTGGCTTGTGGCTGTGAGAGAGGGCATGTGTATGATTGAGCCTGTTTATAAGTGAGATAGAACATGTATGTGATTGAGAGCTTGTGTGTAAGTGAAATAGAGAGAGCCTGTGTGTGATTGAAAGCCTGTGTGTAAGTAAGAGCGAGCAAGAGCATTGTGTGATTAAGAGAGACTGGCCCGAGAAGTGACATGTGTATGTGTGTGAGAGGCTGATCAGGGAGATGACTGGTGTGTGCTTGTGAGAGAGAGAGACTGGTTGGGGAGATGATTGGTATGCGAGAGACAGAAACTGGTCCTGAGGGTGTGTCTAGTGTGTGAGTGAGAGAGACAGAAGAGACTGGTTGTGATCCCTAAGGAAGAGGACAGTGAGGACAGCTTTAGCAGCTACTGCTGCTTCTGGTGTGGCCTGCAAGGGAAAGGAGTAGGAGAACTGCTGGAGAGGGTAAGTAAAGGTGGCTTTTTAATTTCATTTTTCTTGATTGACTACCATTGACTACCATTTTAATTATTGGGTAGTATGTGATGTGTCTGCTGTTTGAAATAATTTATTGGTGTTTGGTAAAGCTTTCAAAATTTGCTTGAGTCTTTAATTATTGGATATTCTATTCATCAGCTGTATGGAAATTATTTTATTTGTATGATTTTATAATTATGATTAATGATTTATATATCTTTATTTTATTGATTTGTTTCACGAGGAATGGTGAAATTTTTGTTTTTCCATTGTTACACCTTATAGAGTCTGGCGTGATGCATTTTACAGTTCAGTTTTTGTCTGCACATTTCTATATATACTTTATGTGGCTTTATTCTGTATTTGGTGAGGGTTTGTGTTCTGCATGCAAAGACTGAGATGAAGCATTCTTTTAGCATGTGGTTTCTCTGTAGTGATCTGTAGTAGCTTGGCCTGTTCTGTTTTCCTGATAGGAGGTGTATTGATATTTTAGATTCTGGTGTAATATTTGTGGTATTCTTTTTCATAGGTAGGGTTGTTATTCATTGAGTGTTGGCAGATAGTACTGTGTTGATATGAGAGGACCATGCCAAAATATATCATAATAGGTATGATGCCATATGAATTCCAAGATGCAAAGTGTTCTTGTTGGCATCACAACAGTGCATGAAATTTTCACAATAACATATATATTAATTTTACCTCAGAATGTCACTTTTCATGTAAAGTATGTGTTAAAAGCATAATTTAAAATTGTGTATGGGGAGGTGGGGCTAGGGCGCCAGGCTGTAAGGTTTGCCTAGGGTGCCTAATACCCTTGCACCGGCCCTGTGCAAAGCAGCAACCTCCACCCCACCCAGGCATAGTTCATCATGTTTCCAGTCCTAGCACGCATGTTAGACTCCTTGGTCCGTGTTTCAAGACGGGTTGGGTGGACAGTACGTCCCGGTTGACAGTAGCGCCACATGCTGAGCCTCGTCTTGTCTTGCCTCCTTGTCTTTCCCCTATCAACACCACAGCGACCTGTCTACCTCCGCATCCTGTATAAAACACTAGCAAGAGCCTCGCCATACTATTGCTGACGTGTTTTTCATCATCAAAGCATGTCACCCCTCATCCCGTGGAGACAATTTTTCTTACCTTTTGATCCAGCATGAACAAAGATGGATCCATATCTTGGACTGTTTCCCCTCTTGAATATTGACTGGTTGGTCTTCTTTTGACCTCTTTTCACTTTGACAGCTTACGTAATCAACCTATATGCCATTACTTGGCTGGTCCCTTAACTCAATTGACAATTCTAATCATGTGATCCACCTTGTGGTGCTATTTGTAGCACTTGTTAACTATTTAACATATCTGCATTGGAAATTCCTGTTTTGATGTGTGACTTACACTGTATATTCCTGCAGTATTGGTAAGCTGTGTCTTGATGTTTCTATTATTTGTACAAATATATAATCTATATTTCCCATATTCTTTTTGATGCCTTTATATTTTGCTTTTATAATAGATTGCAGAGGTTATTCACCTTTGATTTCATAAGCTCTTGAAGTTTTGAAGTTTTAGTAATCTGTGTATTGATGTTTAGATGTAATCCATTTTATGTTATCTTAGATGTTTGTTGTGATGTCCTTCGAATAATGCTGCATTTTGATCTTTGTCTCTTGCAACAGATGTAAGGTCCCAAACGATGTAGTTAACACAAAACATAGTCCATGTCGGGGGACCGTTTATCTGAAATAAAAACTGTCTGTCTCTTGACACATCACAAAGAAATACAATAAATAGTCATAAATTTCTGAAAACATGATTGGACGTTATGAAATGTTTTCACCCTCCTTTTATTGATTGATGGAAAATCTTTGATGGTGGGCTTTTCACCATTTTAAAATTTTTTTTGTATTATATATGTTTATTGGGTTTTTAGAAAATCCAAACAATGATCAGTATAGCACAGAACAAATACAATATTTCATAACATTTATCATATACGGTTTGTTCATAATGCCACCTTTCATCTATAGAACCTTCTCCACCAGAAAGAACTGATGTGTAAGGTAGGTCTTTAAGCTCGGATGATCTTATTTCCCCCCCCCCCACTTCTTCCCTGATCCTACTTAACCCTCCCCCCACTCTTCCCTTAACAGCATATTTTCTTATTCTCTCAAATCTTTTTTCTGTTAACCGTATTATAATAGAATAGAACGTTACGGTATACAATCATACTCAATAGAACATAGGATACATTGAAGCCATGGAATACGAGGGTGTTAACTTCATGCAACAGTATTACACAGTCCATATTGCATATTTTTCAATTTCCTATGGCACGTAGACGACAGCACTAAGAAGCAGCTTCCTCAATATACTTGGTTAGGAAACAGCAAATAGGAAACGTTAAGTAGTAAGGCCCAGGGATGCACATAAAGCCCCGGGACGCATGTAAGTCCTGGGGTTTTACAAAAGGGGCAGTCCAGGGGAGGGCCGGGTAGGGCCATTAGTAGGGATGTGCAGAGCAAAATTTTATGTTCATATTTTTTATGTCCGAAAGGGGGTCCCACTTGCGGCCAATATGGACATAAAAAAAATCCAATGAGTTGGGTATATGTACATATGTGCAAAAAAAAAAATTTAAACCCCCTCACCCTCCTTAATCCCCCCCCCAGACTTACCACAACTCCCTGGTGATCGAGCGAGGAGTGAGGACGTCATTTCTGCAATCCTTGGCGAGAAGCATGTGACGTCGGTGGCACGTCGAGTGACGCGGCGTCACGTGATTCCCGGCTCGTTCGCGCCGGACGGCTCGTTCGGCCCAAAAAGAACTTTTGGCCAGCTTGGGGGGGCCTCCTGACGTTAAATATGGGTAAGACCAAAATCATTTACCTAATATGTTATCTTTCTTTAGATATACCTAGCTGTCTTATTGTAGAGAGTTTTGTAATTCCTACTATTACTCAGGCATGAAATCTTGGTGTCATTTTTTATTCCTTTCTGTTTTTAAAGCCTCAAATTAGTCAAATTAGTCAAGTAGTGCACATCCTTATTTACAGAAAAATGACAAAATCTGTGATACACTCCCTGGTGCTTTCTTCTTTGGACTACTGCATTGCCTTGCATATTGGTCTTCTTCAGTCCTCTATCGAGGTATTGCAGTGTATCCAAAATTCTGCAGCCAGAGTGGTCTCCCGGGCCTCGATTCATGAACAAATTACTCCAATTTTATTTAAATATCATTGGCTACCTATTAAATGGAGGATTGAGTTTAAAATTTTATTGCTAGTTTTTAAGGGCCTTAATCACTTGGTGCCTGCCAGTTTTAATGCTTTATTGGTTTTATTGGACTTTGAGATCACTCACATCTGCTGCTTTGAATTTACTTGATGTGCCATCATTTAAAGTAGTAAAATTGGATGAATCATAGGAAAGGCTGTTTTATGTGCAAGGACCAGAATTATAGAGTCTGTTACCTTGTCCATTGAAGGAAAAGACCACTTTTCTAAAGTTTAGAAAACTGGTGACGACCTTCTTTTTTCAGCAAGCTTTTGAATAATTTGGCTGGTGTTTTAATATATTCTGGGTTTTATTTAGTATTTTTTATGACCAGCAGCATATAATGAAATGGTAATGCAGGAATATGCAACGAAGAAGGGAAATTCAGAGCTTATTGTTGTGACTTTAGTCTGTATATATTTTATAACTTTATTTATGTTTTTAGTTCTACTGTGTTTTGGTTTTATTCTGTTTAATTGAATGTTTTATTTAGGTTGTTTTGTTATGTAATTTATGGAAGCTGCTTTGAAATTTAAATTTGTGATATCCAAATATTAAAATAAATAATAAATAAGGGGTAATGTTGTTAAGACCTGGTGGTTAATGCATGGCCTAAAGGATCTGTCCTTATATACAGAAACCTTGCTCCCATGGGGACTTTGAGGGGCAGATGAAGCCATGAGCCAGGTTTTCCTGTATCTGCTTGGGCATGGCTTTGGTTTCTAGGCCTGACAATGTATATTATATATGACCATACAATGGCATGGTTGCAGGAGTAATTCATTGCCATAGTCATACTAGAAATGGCCTCCACTTGCTTTACACTAAAGACATTTGCAGAGGCATTGAATGGCCCATGGATACCTCTACCACATAAGCCACAAGAGTGCAATTTGTACTTCCCAGGTCTGGAATACAGGATGAAAAACACAAAGATGACTGATAAACAATCTGCCCTAACTGCCAATTGATAAATAGGTTATTCAGCTAGAACCCTGGTATACCCAGAAAGACCAGGTATAAAGGTGATTAAGGGCAATGATCCAATGGCCTACCATTGATGGTTATGAAAGATATGATGTAAGGATTTGGTCTTAAGGATATCCTGCATAGATGAATAAAATCCTGACTAATGAAATTCCCAGCCACCCCAGAATCAATAAGGGCATATGCATCTGGAGATCCTGAAGTCCAGTACATGAAAACTAAGACAGATAAGTGCTGCATACATGAAGTACTGGAAGGGTGACAAAACCCAAAGACACCTCCTCCTCAGTCAGAATTTCAATCAGATCTGGGTTTTAGGGAATAATTCTTAGCCACATGACCCTGAACAGCACAACAGAAGCACAACCCCAACCTCCTTCTTTGGTTGTTCCCTGTTTGAGATCATCAGAACCTAACTGGCCTAATTCCATGTTAATTGTCCAACATTTTACAAAAAAGTATGAAGTACTTGACATGTCAATATACATACATTTACTTGGCCTACATACTCCTTTGATTCCTACAAACAACCCATTCACAACCAGTGACTAACTATGCTTTGTAATGTATGCAAGTTTCATACCTGCTGAGTTACCACACAGAATCTTGATTGGTCAACTCCCATTAAGTCAGGCACAAGGTAGCCAGCTGTTGTCAGGGGAAGCAAAAGATATCCATAAACAAGCACAGACTCCTCTGGCCAGCCTATAGGTAGTACCCATATGCAGCTTAAGCAGGCACAGCTAATACAATATTGCTATAACACATTCATTCCAGTTGGCAGGCTGTGCAAGAGTAGAAGACAAGACAGCAGCTTGCCTCTTATTACTGCACCACATATTCAGGTGTGCTCAGTTTCTCAACCTGCTGCTGATCAATGTCATGGAATCAGTACCTTTTGCCTCCCAAGATGCACAGGAGGCAGAATAACCCCCTGAAGATAGCAGCACATTATACACTGAACAACTGAGATAGAGCACACAGATGGAGAAATGGAGGGATGGATTGGGGGGGGGGGGTGTGAAACAGTAATTTCACCTCAAACACTTGTTGAAATAATCTATTCCTGTGAGATAGGGCAGCAGCTAGTGTTTGTGTCTGGAAGTTTGGTATAAGTCAGACTCTGCATCTTTGTCATCTCTGCTTTCCTCCTCTAGGTCAGGTATTCCTTATTGTGTAGCTATGTTATGAAGAACATAGCAGGGAGTGAAAATGTGATGAATTTGTCTGCAGTATATAGTAACACTCCTCCCATTTAGAAGAGGATTTGAAGCAGCTCTCCAAAATGCCAAAGGTGCACGCTATAACCAGCTCAGTTCATTGTAGAGCCTTATTTACCTGTCTTCTGCCTGTGTTGCAGATTGATTGATGGGTGTTAAAAACCAGGTTTTAATTAGCAGTCCTGATTACCTGGGAGGAAGGGAAAGAGAAGGGGGGAGGGCAAATAGACAGCTGGGGAGCATGGTTAGATCAACAGCACAACTAATAATGACCCTAAGTGGGATATGTATCACTCTGTAGCTAGCCCTATCTTCTTTCTCTGTAGTAGTGCTATAGTGCAGGTTAGGGATGTGAATCGTTTTTTGATGATTTAAAATATCGTCCGATATATTTTAAATCGTCAAAAATCGTTAGGGCCACGATACAATACCAATTCCCCTGATTTATCGTTAAAAAATCGTAAATCGGGGGAAGGGGGAGGGCAGGAAAACCGGCACACTAAAACCCCCTAAAACCCACCCCTGACCCTTTAAATTAAATCCCCCACCCTCCCGAACCCCCCCCCCAAATGCTTTAAATTACCTGGGGATCCAGCGGTGGTCCAGAACGGCGGCGGTCCGGAACGGCCCCCTCAATTGAATCCTTTTGTCTTCAGCTGGCGCCATTTTGGGGGTCCGGAACCCCCGCTGAACGACCTCCTGCAGTCGATCTCCTGCCGGCGCCATTTTCCGTACGGAAAACGATTTGCGGCAAGAAATCGCTTCCTGAACCCCGCTGGACTCCCAGAAACTTTTGGCCAGCTTGGGGGGTCCTCCTGACCCCCACAAGACTTGCCAAAAGTCCAGTGGGGGTCCGGAATGACCTCCTGCATCGAATCGTTTTTGTCTATGGCCGCCGCCATTTTGTGGTGGCCATTTTGAAAAATGGCGCCGGCTGAAGACAAAAGGATTCAATTGAGGGGGCCGTTCCGGACCGCCGCCGTTCTAGACCACCGCTGGATCCCCAGGTAATTTAAAGCATTTGGGGGGGTTCGGGAGGGTGGGGGATTTAATTTAAAGGGTCGGGAGTGGGTTTTAGGGGGTTGGCTCACGATTTTAACGATTTTTCACGATATTTTTAAAACTCAAACGGCAACAATACGATTCCCTCCCCCTCCCAGCCGAAATTGATCGTTAAGACGATCGAGGACACGATTCACATCTCTAGTGCAGGTAGGTAATGTAACAGATTTCCCCTCTATGCCCCAGGCCCAAAAAGCACACAATGTAAGTGCCTAGCTTATGGGAGGGGAATGTGAGTGCGAGCACCAAAGTGAGAGGGCATGAGGGTGAGAAACATGGTGTTTAATATGCTCTGCTGGTTTACAGTTCCTGCAACGAGATATGAAAAAGACAATAGGAAACAAATAGAAGAAAAATGGCACAAAACCCTACAAGATACCACAGCAAGTTGTGCCAGAACATATCACAAGACCCTAGAAGCCAATCATTTAATAGCCGACAGCTCTCAAAATCCTCAGCTTGTCCAGACTGGACAAGAATATAAGCACTTTGTACTTGGCTAGGACATTCATGATAATGTCCTGGCATTGCAGATTAGCTGCATATTCATGGACTGAAGCCGTTTCCTGATCCTGCAACTCTTTTCATATTCAGATGGTGGCCTGAATACCACATGGGTATAATTGATAGCTTCTGGAAGAGAGGGAAAGCCAGCTATGTCTTAGAAGTCCTTCATAGTTTTCTCTTTCTGTTCTTGATAAAGGAAATTAAAAATAGTCCTTCATTTTTTTGCAGCAGAGCATGAACATATATCATTGCAATGGGACATTTCAGACTGTGTAATTCCTGCCATGTCTCCTACTGTTGCCTGGAAACTGAATGTGCCTAAGAAAGCCATGGCAGAGGTGACTTTGATGTGCACAGGCAAAGTGTGGCTTCTGTGTGTGTAACTATCCAGGTCTGAATTATCAAAAAAGCTCCTCATCCAGTAAAAATATTGCTAGCAGTAATTTATGGGTTTGACCATTATTTAAATGGATAAAATTGATTGCTTGGTTTTGAATGATTGTAAATATTACTACTCTTTTCATAAGGCTTGGGTGTAACTGCACAGAGCAGCAGTTACTACCCTTGAGAGAAACATGGGGACAGATATGACCATAAGAAGCATGCTGGGCAGACTGGATGGGCCATCTGGTTGTTTTCTGCTGTCATTATTATGTTACTATGTTATATATAAAATCTTAAATATTACTTTTAAAAACAAAATCACTAACCACATAGACATGGTTTAATGTGGGGGAGTCAACATGGTTTTTGCAAAGGTAAGTCATGCCTTACCAATTTACATAATTTTTTTGATGGTGTAAATAAACATGCAGATAAAGGTGAGCTGGTTGATATAGTGTATTTGGACTTTCAAAAGGCATTTCACAAAGTCCCTCATGAAAGATTCCTTAGGAAATTGGGAGGTCACTGAATCAGATTCAATGACCTATTGAGATTGGTAACTGGATAAAAGACAGGAAAAAGAGGGTAGGACGAAATAATCAGTTTTCCATGAGGATAAAAGTATTTAGTGGCGTGTCCCAGGGGCCTGAACTGGTACCTATTCTATTTAGCATATTCATAAATGATCTGGAGAAAGGAAGATCAAGTGAGGTGATCGTATTTGCAGATGACACAAAATTGTTTTCAGCAGTGGAAGGTGAGGAATTGCTGAAGGACCTTGTGAGATTAGGAGATTAGGTATCTAAGTGGCAGATGCAATTTAATACTATTCCTAATAGTAATATTTGTGCCTTATTTAAACCGTTATGATGGTACCCAACTGAATGACGGTATAGAAAAGTTTTAAAATAAATAAATAAATAAATAATGTTGACAATTGCAAAGTAATACATACAAGGAAAAGTAACCCATGATGCTGTGTTGTGTGTTAGGAGTCGCCATCCCAGAAAAATGGCCACTGATTCCTTGTGGACAATGACTTGAAATCCTTGGCTCAGTGTGTGTTGGCTGTGGTCAAAAAAGGAAATAGAATGTTAGGAATTATTTGGAAAGGAACAGAGAACAAAACTGAGAATATCATAATTCCTTTGTATAATGGTGCGATTACACCTTGAGTATTGCAGTTCTGGTCACCCCAATCTAAAAAAAGACATAGTGGACATAGAAAAGGTACAGCAAAGGTACAGCAGATGGAAAACCAACCTTATGAAAAAAATGCTAAAGAGAGTAGGGTTCTTTATCTTAAAAAAAGATAAATGAGAAGGGATATGAGTGAGATTTATAAAATAATGAGTGAGGTAGAAGAAATAAATAGAAAATGTTTATTAGTCTTTCAAATAACAATAACACTAAGGCACACCATGAAATTAGCAAGTGGCAGATTTAAGACATATTATAGCAAGAATTTGTTTTTATTCTGCACTCATTAAAGCTATGGAATTTGTTGTCATAGCATGTGGTCAAGAGACAACTAACACAGAAGGTCATTTATAAAAATGTGTTAGGGCCCTAATGCTTATACTAACTACCACATCATGAAATGTGATGCAAATTTTATTCAAGTAGGAGAAGTAAATGTAAATAAGGGCTGGTTAACATTGCATGCGATAATGTAGCACATGCTATCGTGGGATTTAATGTCAGAAACAACTATACCTTTTGCCTTGGTGTTATGCCTGTGATAGCTGTGCATTACAGCTAAAACAGGATTTATTACAAATCCTGTTTTGGGGGGAGAGAGAGAGAGAAAGAAAGAGAGAGAGAGAAAGACTCAATGGAGACCACTGGTTTTCAAATTGTTATACCACTGTAAGAGGAGGGACTAGTAACTCTGTGTTTGTGAGGTGGGGATGGGTTCAGGGGACAATTTTATATGCACAGTCTTATGTACGAACAGCACAGTTACCATCAGTGAAGATTTAATGTGATTTGGAGGGATGAGAGGTGAACGAAGAGTAGATTTGTACCATGTTCTCTCTACCTAGCTTGATTGTAGCTAGAAAGATAGTGCATCAATCTAGAGAGATCGAACATGGTACAAATCTACTCTTCGTTCACCTCTCATCGCTCCAAATCACATTAAATCTTCACTGATGGTAACTGTGCTGTTCGTACGTATGACTGCGCATATAAAATTGCCCCTCTGAACCCATCCCCACCTCACAAACACAGAGTTAATAGTGCCCCCTCTTACAGTGGTATAAATAGTTAACTTTTTTGTGAGTCCCTAAAGAGAAACATAGAAACATAGAAACATAGAAATGACGGCAGAAGAAGACCAAATGGCCCATCCAGTCTGCCCAGCAAGCTTCCCTCATTTTTTCTCTCATACTTATCTGTTTCTCTTAGCTCTTGGTTCTAATTCCCTTCCACCCCCGCCATTAATGTAGAGAGCGGTGATGGAGCTGCATCCAAGTGAAATATCTAGCTTGATTAGTTAGAGGTAGTAGGGGTAGTAACCGCCGCAATAAGCAAGCTACACCCATGCTTATTTGTTTTTACCCAGATTATGTTATACAGCCCTTATTGGTTGTTTATCTTCTCCCCTGCCGTTGAAGCAGGGAGCTATGCTGGATATGCGTGAGGTATCAGTTTTTTTCTTCTCCCCTGCCGTTGAAGCAGAGAGCTATGCTGGATATGCATCGAAAGTGAAGTATCAGGCACATTTGGTTTGGGGTAGTAACCGCCATAACAAGCCAGCTACTCCCCGCTTTGTGAGTGTGAATCCTTTTTTCTTCTCCCCTGCCGTTGAAGTTATGCTGGATATGCGTGAAGTATCAGTTTTTCTTTTCCCCTGCCGTTGAAGCAGAGAGCTATGCTGGATATGCATTGAAAGTGAAGTATCAGGCACATTTGGTTTGGGGTAGTAACCGCCGTAACAAGCCAGCTACTCCCCGCTTTGTGAGTGTGAATCCTTTTTTCTTCTCCCCTGCCGTTGAAGTTATGCTGGATATGCGTGAAGTATCAGTTTTTCTTCTCCCCTGCCGTTTAAGCAGAGAGCTCTGCTGGATGTGTGAAGTAACAGTTTTTCTTCTCCCCTGCTGTTGAAGCAGAGAACTATGCTGGATATGCATTGAAAGTGGTATAAGAATGGAGTGATCAAGCTAGTTGAAAGGCATCAGGAATAGAGGAAGGTGGAGGTAGTAATTTGGATATTTGGTTTGGGGTAGTAACCGCCGTAACAAGCCAGCTACTCCCGTCTTTGTGAGTGCAAATCCTTTTTTCCACATTTCCTCTTGCTGTTGAAGCTTAGAGTGATGTTGGAGTCACAGTAACCATGTGTATGTTTATTGAATAAGGGTATTGTCTCCAGGCAGTAGCCATCATTCTGGCGAGTCACCTACTCTTCATTGGCGGCCTCTTGACTTTATGGATCCACAGTGTTTATCCCACGCCCCTTTGAAGTCCTGCACAGTTCTGGTCTTCACCACTTCCTCCGGAAGGGCATTCCAGGCGTCCACCACCCTCTCCGTGAAGAAATACTTCCTGACATTGGTTCTGAATCTTCCTCCCTGGAGCTTCAAATCGTGACCCCTGGTTCTGCTGATTTTTTTCTTATGGTAAAGGTTTGTCGTTGCCTTTGGATCATTAAAACCTTTCAAGTATCTGAAAGTCTGTATCATATCACCTCTGCTCCTCCTTTCCTCCAGGGTGTACATATTTAGATTCTTCAATCTCTCCTCGTACGTCATGCGATGAAGATCCTCCACCTTCCTGGTCGCCCTTCTCTGTACCGCTTCCATCTTGTCTTTGTCTTTTTGTAGATACGGTCTCCAGAACTGAACACAGTACTCCAGGTGAGGCCTCACCAAGGACCTGTACAAGGGAATAATCACTTCCCTTTTCTTACTCGATATTCCTCTCTCTATGCAGCCCAGCATTCTTCTGGCTTTTGCTATCGCCTTGTCGCATTGTTTCGCAGACTTCATATCATTAGACACTATCACCCCAAGGTCCCTCTCCTGCTCTGTGCACGTCAGCCTTTCCCCCCCCATCGAATACAGTTCATTCGGATTTCCGCTCCCCATATGCATGACTTTGCACTTCTTGGCATTGAATCTCAGCTGCCATATCTTCGACCACTCTTCCAGTTTCCTTAGATCCCGTCTCATTCTCTCCACTCCTTCCGGCGTGTCCACTCTGTTGCAGATCTTAGTGTCATCCGCAAAAAGACAAACCTTACCTTCTATCCCGTCCGCAATGTCGCTCACAAAGATATTGAACAGGACCGGTCCCAACACCGATCCTTGCGGTACACCACTTAAAACCGCTCTCTCTTCAGAGAAGGTTCCGTTTACCATCACACATTGTCTTCTGTCCGTCAACCAATTTGCAATCCAGGTCACCACCTTGTCACTCACTCCCAAGCTTCTCGTTTTATTCACCAGTCTCCTGTGCGGAACCGTATCAAAAGCTTTGCTGAAATCCAAGTATATGACATCGAGCGCTCTTCCTTGATCCAATTCCTTGGTTACCCAGTCAAAAAAGTCAATCAGATTTGTCTGACAGGATCTTCCCCTGGTGAATCCATGTTGCCTCTGGTCCATCAATTCTCCGGACTGTAGATAGTTCACTATTCTCTCTTTCAGCAGAGACTCCATTACTTTTCCCACCACCGAAGTGAGGCTAACCGGCCTGTAGTTGCCAGCCTCCTCCCTGTTCCCACTCTTGTGAAGCGGGACCACCACCGCTCTTCTCCAATCTCTCGGCACCACTCCCGTTTCTAGGGATCTATTGAACAGGTCACACAGCGGACCCGCCAGAACATCTCTGAGCTCCCTCAATATCCTTAGATGAATCCCATCAGGCCCCATGGCTTTGTCCACTTTCAGGTTCTTTAGCTCTTCCCACACATTTTCTACTGTAAAAGGATTTTCATCTATTCCACTTCCCTCCAGTTTCTTGTTGTGTAGAGATGGTCCTTCTCCAGGGTCTTCTTTAGTGAACACAGAGCTGAAGTATTCGTTTAATATTTCTGCCATTTCTTCGTCTGTCTCCACACATTGATCATTACCACCTTTCAATTTCACTATACCACTTTGGACCTTTCTCTTTTCGCTGATGTATCTGAAAAATGTTTTGTCACCATTTTTTATCTCCTTGGCAATCCTCTCTTCTGCTTGATTTTTTGCCAACTTGATTGTTTTCTTCATCTCCCTCAGTTGATACAAATATTCTTCTTTGTGCTCCTCCCTTTGGGATCCTTTATATTTCTTGAGTGCTGTTCTTTTAGCTTTAATTTTGTCAGCCACCTCCTTTGAGAACCAGATAGGTTTCAATTTTCTTTTGCTTTTCTTTATGTTTCTAACATATAGAGCAGTTGCCTTGGTGATTGCTCCTTTTAGATTGGTCCACTGCTGATCCACATCTCTCTCGTTCTCCCATCCTTTAAGTTCTTCCTCCAGGTACTTTCCCATTTCCTCAAAGTCTGTGTTTTTGAACTGTAAAACTCGGGTCTTTGTGGTTCTTTTCCCTATTCTATTAGTGATATTAAACCATACCGTTCGATGATCACTGCTGCTGAGGTGGGCGCCCACCTGGACATCTGAGACATTATCTGCATTATTGAGCAATAAGTCGAGTATAGCACCTTCTCTCGTGGGTTCCAACACCATTTGTTTGAACAAAGATACTTGCATGGCATCCATTATTGCTCTACTATTTTTAGTTTCTGCAGATGGGATTTTCCAGTCTACATCTGGCATATTAAAGTCACCCACGATCACCACTTCTCCCTTCCTGCCTATCTTATGGATGTCTTCAATCAGATCTCTGTCCAGCTCTTCCTTTTGGTTTGGAGGCCTGTACACCACTCCAATATAAATGGACACTCCGTCATCTTTTTTTAGGTCGACCCATAGAGCTTCTTCTTTACCCCAACTTCCTTGTAGCTCAGATGCTTGGATGTTGTTTCTGACATAAAGAGCCACACCTCCCCCTTTTCTATCCTCTCTGTCCTTCCTTAACAAGTTGTAGCCTGGTATTGTTGTATCCCATTCATGAGATTCTGTGAACCATGTTTCTGTGATAGCAACAATGTCCAATTCTGCCTCAGCCATTAGGGCCTGCAGATCTGGGATTTTATTTCCCAAACTATGAGCTTTCTTTCTCTCTCTCGCTCTTTCTCTTGCCAGCAGTCCAAAATGAAATAAAAGCCTGTTTGGTGATTTCTCAGCTTGTGATGATGAAAATATCATGGGTGTGATAAATTAAATGTGTGTTGCGGTAAAATAGCTATATGAAGTGGTACCAGGAAAATTACCCTAACCATGTCCCTTATATTATCGCGGGTGCTATATCTGCTATATTTATAGCAGTTTGATGAATCTAGTCCATAGTATCTTATTCAGTACGGGGTAGATTTTATAAATCTATGCCCGTGCGAAAAAAAGTATGCAGGATTTTATAAGATATGCGTGTAGCCGCGCGTATCTTATAAAATCCGGGATCGGTGCACGCAAGAAGGTGCACATTTGTGCATCTTGCGTGCGCTGAGCCCTGCGCGCGCTGCTTGTTCCCTCCGAGGCCGCTCTGAAATCAGAGCGGCCTCGGAGGGAACTTTCCTTCCACCCCCCCCCGCCCCGCACCTTGCCCTCCCTTCCCCTACCTAACCCTCACCCCCCCCGGCCCTATCTAAACCCTCCCAGCTGTGTTTTAAAAGTTACGCCTGCCAGAAGCAGGTGTAACTCGCGCGCACCAGTGGGCTGCTGGCGCACGATTCCCTGGCCCAGGACCCATTTCAGAGGTCTCGGCCATGCCCCCGAAATGCCCCTGGGCCAGCACCATGCCCCCTGACACACTTCCAGGAACTCCCCAAACGTCGCGTTGGCCCCGACATGCCTCTGATACGATCCCCTAGCAAAGCCCCGGGACATACACGCGTCCCGGGGCTTGTGCGTGCCACCGAGCCTATGCAAAATAGGCTCAGCGCAAGCAGGGGATTTTTAAAAGGGTTACGCGCATAACTTATGCGCGTAACCCTTTTAAAATCCGGCCCTAATGTTTTTTCCCATAGACACAAAATGGGGAAAAACGCTGTAATGAATCTGGCCATTAATGAAGTTCAAAAGAGGCCTTATTTAACATTTATCTCACCCCAATCTGCCAACTGCTTTCCACTTTAGGCATAACTTACAGAATATAAGCTGATGATATTCAATTCTATTTTCCTTCTAAACAAACATGGAATGATACATTGAAATTTCTCAAACTCATTAACCATGGTCAAAAAATGGTTATCACATAATAAACTCAGTTTAAACCTATTCAAATCAGAAATACTTATTCTAGGAAACCCCACTTTTGATAACATACCTATCTCACCCCTAGATTCATCAAAAAGACTTAATAACACCCATGTTAAGAAAACGGGGTGTGTTTACGGAGTTACACACCATGTGGTAACTACTATAGAAAATAATAAACTCTACTTTTTGTAAGGAGAGAAAGAGAAAGACAGAGACTATCTACAAAGCCCTTGTAGTAGTTAGTTATTTATATGTCTATAGGAGGCCCACCTAGTAACTTGAGGTGAGGTTTAGGTAATAGTGTAGTGATTAGGGGCCACGTTTATATGCAGAGTGAGATGTATGAACAGAACCGTATACTCTTGTGAAGATTTGGTGTCCTTCGGAGTGAGGATGAGATTTGTACAACGATGAGATTTGTACAACGTTCTCTCATCCTAGCTTGATGGACACTCTACCTGGGTAACATCAAGCTAGGTTGAGAGAACGTTGTAAAAATCTCATCTTTGTGTGAGTTTCTTCACTCTGAAGGACACAGAGTCTTCACAAGAGTGTACTGTTCCGTTCGTACATCTCACTCTGCATGTAAAAGAGGCCCCTAACACCTACACTACTACTTAAACCTCACCTCGAGTTACTAGGTGGGCCTCCTATAATAGCTGCTTACTAGGGTGCCACCACATAGCCTTCTCTCCTTCTCCCTCTCACTCTCTCTCCTCCCAGGCCCTTCCCCAGCCTAAAAATGCCCAAAATGGAATTTCCAAAAAAATCACAAATTATGTTATGGCCATAACGCATGATATCGCATAGGTTAACACTATTGAAAAAGGGGTAATTATTTTTGGCGTTAAAACTGTGCGATATCATGCGTTATGGCTTTGCACTTTGCGAAGTCAGCCAACTTTTGCGGAAATCCCACCCCAACTCCTCCCCAATCCCTCCCCTTTTAAAAATTTGCATCGTGCCATGCGTTATGGTGCTTATTAAATGTGTTAATGCATTTTATGCATGCAAAAATGCCTTATAGCATGCATTAAGTCCATAACACATTTTTAAGAATGATTAGGTCAATTTGTATTGATAACTCCACTATCAATATTGTAACACAAGTTCGTAATTTGGGCATCATAGTAGACTCAAAACTCAGTCTTAACATACAGATAAAAACTTTGTTAAAATCATCCTATTTTAAACTATGTCTTCTTAGACAATTAAAACTGCTATTTGATCCTTCTCACTTCTGCACAATACTCCAAGCTCTAATTTTATCATGCCTTGACTATTGCAATTCTTTATATCTAGGACTCCCACAAGTCACCATCCGACCTCCTCAACTACTACAAAATTCCGCAGTTCTTCTCCTTACCAATACCTGGCCCCAGGATCACATTTCTCCAGTGCTTTATCAACTACATTGGCTACCGGTAAAATGGCATATACATTACAAAATCCTTACAATTATCCATAACCAGCTGATTTACAGTAATAACTCTACTTGGTTACCTGCAGCATTAGACATCTACACTACGTGCAGGAGTCTCAGGTCAAAAAATAAACTCCTATTTCAAATCCCTTCACCCAAAACTGCACGTTTAGCCATAACAAGAGAATGAGCATTTTCTATTGCAGGCCCCATTCTTTGGAACACATTACAGCCTGATTTAAGATTAATCGCTGATAAAAAATATATTTTTTAAAAATTTCTCAAACACTATCTTTTCCTGCAGGCATTTCCTGACTTGTGCACAAACTAATTGCCTCAATGTTCTTTCCACTCAAGATCTCCTATCTGATATTTATTGATTTATACACTATTTTATCCTCATTTAACCTCTTAATTATTTTAGCTTTAGTTTTTTCCATTTTGTAAATCAATGTTTTTATGTTATTTCTTTGTGCATGTTTGGTTGTAACCCACCCTGAACTTTGGAGGGCATAGGAAATAAATACCTTTTAAATAAATAAAAAATAAATAAAATAAAATAAGAAGGTTGGACAAGTATGTAAACAGTTATTAACCAGACACACTTGGGTAAGCCAGAGATGATCTCGGGGAGTGAGATACAAGAAATAGATAAAATATTTGAGAAATGCCTAGTGACTTGGACTTCCTTTGTGACTTGGACTTAGAATGGCCACTGTTGGAGATAGGATGAAGGGCTTGGTGGATGTTAGTCTGACCTAGCATAGCACTTTTTATGGTCTTACATTTACCTAGAATTAGTAGGTCTCCTACATTTTTCATCTGAAAAGACAAAAATGCCCCCACATATCACGTATAGTTGTATGCCCCTCTTAGAAACCAACAAGAGAAATAAAATAGGAATTGAGAAGTGAGCATGATTGATTTAATATGATCATGCAATTAAGCTAAAACATTTCTATGTTTCATCTGCAGCACCTTAGGATTGAAGGGTGACCAACATAATGCACTTTTTTAAAAAGGGCTTCTAGGTGAGCCAGACATCAGTACTTGACAAAATGGTAGAGGCTATTTTGAAAATCAAAATTACTGACCATCTAGATAGACACAAGAAGAAATTAACAAACATGTGGACAAGGGTGGGTTGGTTGGCATAGTATATCTGGATTTTCAGAAAGCATTTAACAAAATTCCTTATTTATTTATTTGATATTTTTTATATACCAATAGTCATTTGCACATCGTACCAGTTTACAGATAACAAAATAGGGGCCAGTAGAAATAGGCATATCCTTTACATAGAACATGGAACCATAACAACTAAGTACCAGAGAGATAATTGGTTAAGCATATACAATTAACTAGTATAACATAAATGGCTATTGAATAATTCATATAATATAGCAAACATATTTACACAATAATTATTTGAGTAATGCTCAGAGAGGAAGAGTACTGTGGAGGGTGTTGGGAATTGGGGGAGAAAGGAATTGTGTAGAAATGGAAAAAAGTGGGGGTGGAGTAAGGAAGGAGCTGAAAGGGGGCAGGGAGAGAGGGGGGTTAGAAAAAGAAAGACGAAAGGAAATGAACAGGGGGTTGTAACGGAGTGGAAAGGTAAGTCAGATTTTGTTTTGGTAATACTAGGTAGTAGGGATGTGAATCGTTTTTCAACGATTAAAATTATCGTCCGATAATGTTTATATCGTCTTAAATCGTTATAGAACACGATACAATAGAAATTCTAACGATTTATCGTTAAAAATCGTTAAATCGTGTTAGTGCGCACTAACTCCCCGTTAGTGCGCACTAACTCGATTTAGTGCGCACTAACTGAAAATGATACAAATAAACACTTTCCAGGTCACTGAAGGTCAGTTAGGAATGAATATGTGTTCCTATTGGCTGGCTGCCCTCTTATCTATTGATATTACCAAGATTACCACTGAGGTGATGGTTGGGGGGATGGGAAATGGAACTGGAAACTAACGAACACCAACAGAAAATGAAACAAAGTGTTCACACTTCCCAGGTCAGTAAAGGTCACTTAGGAATGAATATGTATGTATGTATTCCTATTGGCTGGCTGTGCTCTTATCTATTGATGTTACCAATATGGTTGGGGGGATGTGAAATGGAAACAGTTGGAAGCTTGACAAAAAAAGTAATGTAATGATCAGCACTCACGTGACTAGAACTTGTTTGTTTATTATTTTTGTTAGCAGGCACCTGAAATGCTAGTGCATGTTGAATTTGCCAATCACTGTGCATTTTAGAAAGGTGGTCCTGGCTGGAACTGTACACAGTTCAAATATATGTAATTGATTGTTGGTAAGTGTATTTTTTAAGTAGCCACACTGGCACCAGTATGTTTACTTTTCCTCCTACTTAACTCACTAGCTCAGCTTTGTAAGAAGGGCTTCTCTGCTTGTGTGTTGTTTTTGTTTGGTGTGAGGAGAGCAGAAACATCAGATCTTTATTCAATCTACTACAGTCATCTCTTACAGTGCCCTATCCCTATTAATACCAGGAGTGTTGTGATCTTCCTGCACACAGTGCCCTAACCCTGATACCAGTCTGAGACAGCTCCCTCCCTGCATTACTAGTGAGAGGCTGGCTTCACAGACAGGGGGGAGCTGCCTGACCCTCACTCCTGACTTCCCCCATGTCCCAGCTAGTGAATGGTGTGTGGGTGAGGGGGGGGGGGGAGGATGGTGAAGTCAGAGACAGCTCCCTCCCTGCATTACTAGTGAGAGGCTGGCTTCACAGACAGGGGGGAGCTGCCTGACCCTCACTCCTGACTTCCCCCATGTCCCAGCTAGTGAATGGTGTGTGGGTGAGGGGGAGGGAGGATGGTGAAGTCTGAGACAGCTCCCTCCCTGCATTACTAGTGAGAGGCTGGCTTCGCAGACAGGGGGGAGCTGCCTGACCCTCACTCCTGACTTCCCCCATGTCCCAGCTAGTGAATGGTGTGTGGGTGAGGGGGGGGGGAGGATGGTGAAGTCTGAGACAGCTCCCTCCCTGCATTACTAGTGAGAGGCTGGCTTCACAGACAGGGGGGAGCTGCCTGACCCTCACTCCTGACTTCCCCCATGTCCCAGCTAGTGAATGGTGTGTGGGTGAGGGGGGGGGGGGAGGATGGTGAAGTCTGAGACAGCTCCCTCCCTGCATTACTAGTGAGAGGCTGGCTTCACAGACAGGGGGGAGCTGCCTGTCCCTCACTCCTGACTTCCCCCATGTCCCAGCTAGTGAATGGTGTGTGGGTGGGGGGGGGGGGGGGTGGATGGTGAAGTCTGAGACAGCTCTCTCCCTGCATTACTAGTGAGAGGCTGGCTTCACAGACAGGGGGGAGCTGCCTGACCCTCACTCCTGACTTCCCCCATGTCCCAGCTAGTGAATGGTGTGTGGGTGAGGGGGGGGGGGAGGATGGTGAAGTCTGAGACAGCTCCCTCCCTGCATTACTAGTGAGAGGCTGGCTTTGCAGACAGGGGGGAGCTGCCTGACCCTCACTCCTGACTTCCCCCATGTCCCAGCTAGTGAATGGTGTGTGGGTGAGGGGGGGGGAGGATGGTGAAGTCTGAGACAGCTCCCTCCCTGCATTACTAGTGAGAGGCTGGCTTCACAGACAGGGGGGAGCTGCCTGACCCTCACTCCTGACTTCCCCCATGTCCCAGCTAGTGAATGGTGTGTGGGTGGGGGGGGGGGGGGGAGGATGGTGAAGTCTGAGACAGCTCCCTCCCTGCATTACTAGTGAGAGGCTGGCTTCACAGACAGGGGGGAGCTGCCTGTCCCTCACTCCTGACTTCCCCCATGTCCCAGCTAGTGAATGGTGTGTGGGTAAGGGGGGGGGGGGGAGGATGGTGAAGTCTGAGACAGCTCCCTCCCTGCATTACTAGTGAGAGGCTGGCTTCACAGACAGGGGGGAGCTGCCTGACCCTCACTCCTCCGGGGTATTGTGATCTTCCTGCACACAGTGCCCTATCCCTGATACCAGGGGTGTTGTGATCTTCCTGCATGCAGTGCCCTATCCCTATTAATACCAGGAGTGTTGTGATCTTCCTGCACACAGTGCCCTATCCCTGATATCGGGATGTGTGCAAGAAGATCACAACACCCCCGGTATCAGGAATAGGGCACTGTGTGCAGGAAGATCACAACACCCCCAGTATCAGGAATAGGGCACTGTGTGCAGGAAGATCACAACACCCCTGGTATTAGGGATAGGGCACTGTGTGCAGGAAGATCACAACACTCCTGGTATTAATAGGGATAGGGCACTGTGTGCAGGAAGATCACAATACCCCTGGTATCAGGGTTAGGGCACAAGTTCTAGTCACATTGACTGATCACATTACTTGTTTTGTCAAGCTACCAACTGTTTCCATTTCCCATCCCCCATATACTGTCAGTAGGAAACTTGGTAACATGAATAAATAAGAGGGCAGCCAATAGGAATACATATTCATTCCTAAACTGACCTTAACTGACCTGAAAAGTGTCAAATTGTATCATTTTCAGTTAGTGCGCACTAACTCCCAGTTAGTGCGCACTAACTCCCGTTAGTGCGCACTAACTCGAGTTAGTGCGCACTAATCGGAAAAAAACGATTTTTAACGATTTTTTAACTAAAAAATTGTGCCTAAGACGATTTTCTTGCCCTGCCACACGATTTCTACTGTTAAGACGATATGGAAAACGATTCACATCCCTACTAGGTAGGTAGGTCGGGGGACATCAATGCGTTAAAAGAAAGGATTGAGGGGGGAGAAATGAGGTGAAGGACTGTTTAGGTGTAGGCCTGTTGAAACAGCCAAGTTTTTAGTTTTTTTTTTTTAAACTTGGGTGTGCAGGTTTCTGTGTGGAGTTCCAAAGGGTTGGGCTGGCCAGGGAGAAGCTCTTTTAGCAATAGAGGAGAGTTTGGAGGATTTGAGTGAGGGGAGGTGTAAAGTTCCTTGATGGATAGTACGAGTTGGTCTGATGGAGGTGTGGGGTAGAAGGGGGGGATTAAGCCAGTGTGTGTTATCATTCACTATAGATTTGTGAATGAGGGAAAGGGCTTTGTACTGTATTGTGGAGTTGATTGGTAACCAGTGTAGTTCTTTCAGTGTGGGTGTGATGTGATCTCTCTTTCGGGTATTAGTAAGGATACGGGTAGTGGCATTCTGCAAGAGTTGTAGGGGTTTGATGGTGGTGGAGGAGAGGCCAAGGAGCAGGACGTTATAGTAGTCTGTTTTGGAAAAGATGATAAACTGGAGCACCTTGTGGAAGTCGGAGAAGTGTAGTAGCGGTCTGAGTTTTTTAATCGTGTGCAGTTTGAAATAGCAGTCTTTGAGGATAAATTTGATAAATAGTTTTAGAGTTAGTTGGTTGTCAATGGTTGTTCCCAGGTTTCGAGTGTGTGAGGAAAATGTGGTAGGGGGAATGGAGAGGGGGTTGGCAAAGGGGGACTGGTTAGAGGAAATAATGAGAAGTTCAGTTTTTTGGGGGTTAAGAGCGAGGTGCATGTCAGTAAGAAGTTGGTTAATAGAGTTAAGGCATGAGTCCCAGGATTATAGGGCTTTCTGAAGAGAGTCTGTGAAGGGGATAAGAATTTGAACATCATCTGCGTAGATGAAGTGTTCAATTCCCAGATTAGTAAGGAGTTTGGCTAGGGGAAGCATGTAGATGTTAAACAGGGCAGAAGATAGTGAGGAGCCTTGGGGGACACCTCTGTTGAGGTCGATGGGGTCGGATTCATAGCCATTTAGTGTAACTGTATAGTGTCAATTTTGTAGATAAGATTGTAGCCAAGAAAGTGCAGTTCCTGTGATCCCAATGCTGATGAGGAGATTTGTTAGGATATTATGATTAACGGTGTCAAATGTGGCTGAGATGTCTAGCATGACCAGGAGATAGGAGTTGCCACTGTCAATCCCTTTGATAAGGGTGTTGTGGTTAGAGAAAGGAGTAGGGTTTCTGTACTTAGGTATTTTCGATAGCCGTATTGTGAAGGGGAGAGGATTTTGTGTTGGTCTAGCTATTCGGTCAGGCGTGAGTTCACTAGTCTTTCTAATATCTTGGAAAGAAAAGGAAGATTCGAGATAGGTCTGCAGTTGGAAAGGATAGAGGGATCTAGATTGGGTTTTTTGAGTATGGGTTTAACTATAGCTTGTTTGAGGATGGTGGGAACAGTACCTTGTTCTAGTGAGCAGTTGATTACTTTTGAGAGGGGTTTAGCAATTACTTTAGGGATAGAAAGGAGGAGTTTGGGAGGTATAGTTTCAGCTGGGTGTGAAGAGGGTTTCATCTTTCTTAGGATGTTTTCTATTTATAGGGAGGATGAGGCTTCAAGTGATGCAAGCGATGCGAGGGGTTTAGTGAGGTAAAATTTAGTGTTGTTGGAGTTCGGGGAGAAATGGGCTGTGAGGGAGGACATTTTGTTTTGGAAGAAGAGGGCAAGGTCATTACATTGGTTTTTGGTTTCAGCGTTTTGTGGATGAGAGGGTGGGGACTTGATGAGATTGGTTACAATGGAGAAGAGAGCCTTAGCATTATATTGGAGATTGTGAATTTTTTGGGCGTAGTAATCTCATTGAGTTTGCTGGATGGAATTCCTGTAGTTGTGCATGAGTTGGTAGTAAGATGTTTTTGCAGCTGGAGAAGGATGTTTACACCACTGCCTTTCAGAGTTTCTGAGGACGTACTTTTGGGATTTGAGTTCTGGGGTATACCATGGTTTTTTGTTGGATTGGGCAGGCTTGATGGTTTTTGAAGTGATGGGGCAGGTTTGCTTGGCAATGCTAAGGGTAACGTTGAGCCAGGAGGAGATAGCATTGTCAGCTGATGTGAGGTCAATTTCATTGGGGGATGTTAGAGCATGCTGTTGTGAGGACTGCTATTGAGCAGGTTTTTCGGTATTTGAAGGTGTGTGTTTGTGGTTGGGGGAGGGTACAATTTGCTTTGAAGAGAGGGTTGTTTTTATGATTGAATGGTCAGACCAGGGCACGGGGTAGCAGATGAGGGCGTCTATAATATGGAGGTCAGAACTAGTGAAAATGAGGTCGAGCGTATGGCCTGCCTTGTGTGTAGAGGAGTGTATAATCTGCGTGAAACCCATGGCTTCAAGGGAGGAGATGAAGGCTTCGCAGACTGGAGATTGTGGTTGGGAATCAACATGTAGGTTAAAGTCACCGAGGAGAATGGTGGGGAGGTCAGGGGTTAGGGAATTAGCAAAGAATTCAATTAAAGGTGAGGAGTCGCCTTTAATGAGGCAGAGTTGGAGGAATTTTGATTTAAAGAATCCAACTTCATATCTGGAGGGTATGTTGATCTTTTGAGGGGTTAATTTCAATTCTTTTTTGGCAGCAAGGAGCAAGCTGCTTCCTCGTTTCTTTTTTCGGGGAATGGAGATTAGGTCTTAGGTTTCTGTGGACATCTGATTGAGGAGGGAGATGTCGGAGTGCTTTAACCAAGTTTCTGTTATATCACAGATGTTGGGTTTGGAATCAATGAGGATGTCATTTAGTAGGTGTGGGGTTTTTTTTTAGAAGAGATTGGGCATTAAAAAGGAGAAGTGAAATGAGGGAGAGGCCCAGGAATTGGGTGAGGGGAGACACCATGATTGGGATTAGCTTCCTGTAAAGGTTGGTGGTGGGACTGGGGAAAGGTGAGTACAGTGTGTGGGGGTGGCTTTTTAGGATAGGGATAGGACGAGGGAGACAAATGGGTAGCATTGGCGTAGTTTTGGGAACAATGGAGGGGGGTAGGTGAAGCTCGGATTTCTTCCTTTTCTATTATTGGAGGAAGGGAGAGGGGGGTAGTAGGTAAATAAAAGGTGATGGCAAGTCATTAAATGGTTTTATAATGTGTCCTTTATATTTTGTGAGCCCTTGCTAAAATTGGCTTTGTGAAAGCTTTATTGCAGAAGCCTCTATATGATGCCTCAGCTCAGCGTTAATGGGGGGGGGGGGAGGGGGGAATTCTAAATCTGCCTTTTCACCTCTCATGCATTTTAGAAGAGAAACATTTTGAAAGATGTCAGCCATTCACCTCCTATCACCTTCACAGCCACATAAATCTGGGTCATGTGCTTGACTGGTGAAGTCCTTTAATGTTTAGGTATGGTTGCTATCCATGATGTCTCTGTCCAAAACCTTAATTTTAGATGAATACTTGTGCAAACGCCAATAGTGCTAACAATTGGAATAATTTTAGTGCCACTGTTTTCTGTTAAGAGATATTGAGACAAATGATATTCAGATTGCTGTTCTGCATAAAACCCAAACAAAGACTTAAGGTACTCTTTCATGGCATTTGCTTTGATCTCCGAGGCATATACTGCCTGCTGTAATACTAGATAAGATGAAGTTTAAAAAAAAATATGGGAAGCAAGAGAGAAATGTTAAATAGGTTGACGACCAGATTTTTTAAAATAGATTTATAGAAAATGTGTGTGCAATCAGCTTTATGAAAAACCAAGTCTCTTAGATTAGACATGACAAATTAGAATAAAAGACAGAAGTACAAGAAAAGTGACTGCTGCATTTACTGAAACTGATAAGAAATGTAAGTGCTAACCTACTGCAGCACTTTGTACTCTATCAGAAAAGTCTCTCTTTCCCATACTACAGAATATAAATGGTTAGCAGATCATCCTAGCTAGTAGAAGGTATTAAATCTCCCAATCTCAAAAAAAATATTCAAAGATTTAGTGTATATATAGATTAAAACTTCTAGTAATGGTAAAAGGATGTCAAAGTCTGGGTCCTCTGAGCCTCCCAAATCCCACTCCGCACTATCTCTAAAAAAAAAAAAAAAAAGACCCTTCTGGAAAATTAGCCATGTAGTCACACTTTTAAAATATACCCCTATGCTCCCTTCACCAGATTACTGAGGAAACACATGGCTATGCTGGTTTCAATAGTACAGGTTGGACAGAAGCTCAATAAAAGGAGAAGGCTGACAGAGGTGACTGAGGCAGTAAACTTCAAAGGTCCAAGAGGCCTATGCCTGATAATTGGGGAGAAAGCTAATGTTCTCATTAAATCGATTCATGTTTGTTTCAAAGTGTTTGGTCATTTTAATTTTAGCTGTTTTGGATTCTTAAGTACTTCTAAAATTGCCTTTAAGTAGAAGAGGACCAGAAGGCTCATCTGCAGACTGCTCCCAGCATTCCCTTGGTGAGGACTCCAGCAGTCACAGAAAGCGGTCAGTGTTCTTGTCCAGTTCCAGGTGTTCTAGTTCCAGGTGTTCAACAGCAGGGGAAAAGAAAAACTGTTACTTCACACATCCAGCAGAGCTCTCTGCTTAAACGGCAGGGGAGAAGAAAAAAGGATTCACACTCACAAAGCGGGGAGTAGCTGGCTTGTTACGGCGGTTACTACCCCAAACCAAATGTGCCTGATACTTCACTTTCAATGCATATCCAGCATAGCTCTCTGCTTCAACGGCAGGGGAGAAGAAAAAAACTGATACCTCACGCATATCCAGCATAGCTCCCTGCTTCAACGCCAGGGGAGAAGATAAACAACCAATAAGGGCTGTATAACATAATCTGGGTAAAAACAAATAAGCATGGGTGTAGCTTGCTTATTGCGGCGGTTACTACCCCTACTACCTCTAACTACTCAAGCTAGATATTTCACTTGGATGCAGCTCCATCACCGCTCTCTACATTAATGGTGGGGGTGGAAGGGAATTAGAACCAAGAGCTAAGAGAAACAGATAAGTATGAGAGAAGAAATGAGGGAAGCTTGCTGGGCAGACTGGATGGGCCATTTGGTCTTCTTCTGCCGTCATTTCTATGTTTCTATATATGTTTCTATGTTGCCCAGTATCTTGCCTTGCCTGCACTCCATGTCAAAGTCTTGTCTGCTCCCCGGTCGACGCCTTACCAGCAAGTTCAAGCCTTGTTCCAGTCTGGTCTGTCTGCTCTGCCTTGCCTTGTCTAATCTAGTTCCAGCCTGTAAGGACTCACTGTCATGTACTGCTGCTGCTGCAAAGACCTACTGGTCCCCAAAACTCAAGGGCTGAATGTGCAGGAAAGGGGGATGGCTAGGTGAAAGACTGATCCTTGTCTTGCCCAGAGACCTGCCTTGCAGTCCTGTGCCACTGTCAGGAACCATAATTGTATTACATTTTTTATCACCATTGCCAAGTGGATCCATCATCTTTACCTCTTACCCCAGGTCTTGCGTTCCAGTCTTATTCAGATTTCTGGTATTTGTATGCAGACATTTTAAAGTAGATTTATTTGTATTTCTATTTATATGCACCTACAACCTGCTTATTATGAGATAATACTGGTCATTTGGTGTCATTTTTAGCTGTATGCTCTGTATTTAAATATATCTGGGGGGTTTTCAGCTTTTACAACCATTTCTCTATTGAGCATTATAACTTACTTGATTTGGCAGTATCCTTTGAAGATATTTCCCTCTGAACTATATTTTGCTGAGTGACTGTTGGCTTTCCCCCATATCTTAATTTGAAAGGCACTCCATCTCCTTTTAGAAACTTAATGTCAGCATCTTGGTTCTACTCTGGTTAAGGAGTAGCCCTTTCTGTTTGGGGTGCCTAGGTAGTATTCTCCTCAATCCCTTCCAATTAAGGATAAAGGCCCAGGTAGGGAAGCTTGCATTCTGGAGATAAATGAATGGCTGTGGAAATGGTATCGATGTGTGCATTCGGGCTTCCTGGATCATGGGATGATATTTCTAGGATGGCTGAGCAGAGATGGCATCCACATGTCAAAGAAGGTGTGCACTGTCTTTCACACAGAATGGCAAACCTACGATGAAGGGCTTTAAACTAGAATAAATCGGGGATGGGTGAACAAAACCTAAGGTAAATAAAACACCGAATACTCATACAGAAATGGGAAATATTGGAAAAAAATGAAATATTTGGAAAGCTATGTAAACTAATGCTCTTAATAGGAGGAATAAAGCCCCAGATCTAAAGGCAATCATGGAAGAAGCTGATTTAGATATTGTAGCTGTCACAGAGACCTGGTACATGGAAAACCATGACTGAGAATATAGTTATACCTGGCTACAATCTATTCAGGAAGGATCAGGAAGGAAGGAACAGTATTAAAGAAAAGCATTGCTGGGCTTATGAGGAAGGACGATGCACTCTAGGTTAATCTGGAAAGAGGAAATGGAACATCTATTTACATCGGTGTAATATACAGACCTCCATCACAGACAGAGGAGATGGATAGAGATTTAACGGAAGATATTCATAGGATTGCTGTGAAAGGGGATGTGCTGCTGCTAGGGGATTTAATTCTTCCAGATGTTGATTGGGACAACCCAAATGCAGTACCTTCTAGAAACAAAGAGATCCTGGATTCTCTGCAAGGAGAACTGTTCTGTCAATTGGTAATGGAACGCACAAGGGAGGAGGGGATACTGCACCTGGTGCTTATCAACGGGGACAGTATTTCTGATGTTGTAGTGGATGATCATCTGGGAAACAGTGAACACCAGATGGTGTGGTTCAATATTAGGACATAAGAGTTGAATGTTCATTCTAAAGCAAGGGTCCTAGACTTCAGGAAAACTAACTGTCTCAAAATGGAGGAGTTACTCAAGGACTTGTTAGCTGGATGGGAAAATCTAGGGGAAGTAAAAGGACAGTGGCAAAACTAAAAGCAGATAGGATAAGGGCAACTAATTTTTTTGTTAGGAATGTAAATAAAGGGAAGAGGAAAAAGAGACAATTATAGTTTTCTAAAGAAATAACTGAAAAGGTAAGGGAGAAAAGGTTAGCATTCATAAACTTCAAAGGTTTGTAGAAAGAGGAAGACAGGCAACAATATCTGGAAAAATTAAGAGAACCTGAGAAAGAAGTCAGTAATGTGAAATTTCAAGTGGAAAACTTAGCAAATATGATAAAGGGGGGGGGGGGGGGGGGGACAAGACCTTTTTAGATATGTTAGTGATAGAAGGAAATGCAAAAGTGGCATTGTGAGACTCAAAGGTAAAGGGAAGGAATATATAGAGGCCAATGAGGAAAAAGCAAAATTGCTTAACAAACATTTTTGTTTGGTGTTCACTGTGGAAGGGCCTGGAGTAGGACAACATAAAGCAAACATAAATAAGATTGGAAGTAAACCTCAATCGATTTTCAGAATAGTGTGTTTGTGAGGCGCTTACTGACATGTGGCAGAAGCGACAACCCACCATGGAGGATATTGGGGTGGAGTGCGGTAACGCTATCCCAGGGTAGGAGGCAGGCAACCTCAAAAGTTGTAACCAGGACCATTGAGGAAATGATTGCCCTTGATGACCAGCCCTTGCAGTTAGTGGAGAATGTGGGATTCAAGCGTTTTCTGAAGGTCGTACTTCCAAATTACAAAGTCCCTTCCAGAACCTCAGTATTCAAAATGGTGCCGATCGCCTTTGCCCTTACTATGTCACAGGGGCCGTACCTGTGACATAGTGAGGGCAAAGGCGATTGGCACCATTTTGAGTACTGGCATTGGACTGCCGGCGTGCAGGAGGTCGCTCCCGGACCCCCGCTGTACTTTTGGCAAGTCTTGTGGGGATCAGGAGGCCCCCCCAAGCTGGCCAAATGTCCCTGGGGGTCCAACGGGGGTCCCGGAGCGACCTCCTGCACGCCGGCCGTCCGATGCCAGTACTCAAAATGGCGCCGATAGCCTTTGCCCATACTATGTCACAGGGGCTACCGGTGCCATTGGTCAGCCCCTGTCACATGGTAGGAGCACAAGATGGCGCCGATGACCATATGACAGGGGCTGACCAATGGCACTGGTAGCCCCTGTGACAAAGGCGATCGGCGCCATGATGAAACCGGCACCAAGGGTGGGAGAGTGCAGGGGATGGTTCCTGGACTCTCTGCTGGACCACCAGGGAGTTTTGGTAAGTCTTGGGGGGGAGGGGGTCAGGAGGGTGGGGGGTTGTAGTTAATTTTAATTTTAGCTGGGACACGAATAGAAATCACCCTATTAATGCATCGGGGTGCCATACGGCCGAATGCAACATATCTTCTGCCCGACGAATCCAAATCACGAATGCAACGTATGGCGTCCCTCTGCACATCCCTACCGTCCAGGCCTTACGTTCCTACAAGTGTTTGACCTCAATTGCTTTGCCTATTTGTCCAGGCCTTATGTCCCTGGGTGGGATTGACCTCTAACGCTGTGCCTGACTGTCCAGCTTGGAGCTAGGATATAGTTTTCATGACCTTCATAATATAGGCCATTTTCCCTAGATGTTTCTGAGTTGCCACATTAATGTTTCTAGTGCTATAGATAACTGGTGGTAGTTGTACTCTAGTTCATCCTCTGTGTTCCCATTGTTTACAGAGGCACTGTAGGGTACAAAGTCAACATAGGTTGATATTGTAGATTTGGATGAGTAGCAGTTTTCTTATTTCTGAGAGCTCTTCAAGTTCCTTTGTCATCAGCTTAAGTGCATAAGTACAGTCAGTATCTTCTGGGTATTCGCTAGACACCAACAGAACCACCACACTCTAGGGGATAACCCATTCTAGGGAGCCCTTTCCTGTGCAAAGGAAAGGGAACTCTCACCGGATGTAGTCAGCCTCTCTCTTTACACCCACTGTCCCATGTTGAACCGCTGTTCACAGGGAAACCTCTTCTGCCTCGGCCTTCAAAATTTTCATTTATATATCTGCTATGTCCACCAGATTTTAAAAGACCAACGAGAGCTCACTAGACGCCAATGGAAACACCCCACTCTAGGGGCGAACCCATTCCAGGGAGCCCTTTTCTGCACAAAGGAAAGGGAACTCTCCCCAGGACCAGCCTGTCTTGCCCCTGTCAAAACCATAGGGACCTGACTACATCCGCTCTGCCAGCCTGTCTTGCCCCTATCAACTTTCTGCCACTCTGCCTTGCTGCCATACACCAGATGACTCACTCTACTCCTTGTGGTGTTCTTGCCACTATCATGGTTCCTCAGTGTGTTGGTTCTAGTCTTTCTGCTGCTTTCTCCCTTTATTGGCACCTCGTGTTTTTTCTGACACTCTTTCTACTTGCTATGTTTCCCCCTTCATTGTGCTGTAGGATGTTGATGCCACTTGTCTTGCCACTTTGCCTGTCGTACTGCCTTCAAGGGTCCATGCAATTGTTATCGGTGCTCTCTTTTGAAGCTGTGGTGTATTTTTTACACTCTTGCTGCTGCTTTGCACCTCTGTTAAAGCACTCTTGCCACTCCTGGTACCCCTTTGCCCCTTTACAGTGCCTTAGGCTATTCATGCCACTTTGGTGCCACTTTGCCACAGTCTAAGTACCTTGGTGCACTTTTCTCATTCTGATGATTGCTCCCCAGAAGTTTCATCAGAATTGATAAGAAAACCCCAATTCTGAAGGTCACTGCAAATACTTCCCCCATTGACTTTAATGGGAAAACAGGCAACAAATGAAACTAAACAACGAATTAGTTTTCCCCCCTATGAAACTCATGCAACGAATGTGAGTCCTGGGGAAACAAAAAACAAATCTAAACAAAATTTTTCCTTCTGTACATCCCTAAATTAGTTCCCAATGGGACCATAGGAACAGGGACATTTTGAAAATGTACATGTTGAAATTGCATAGTGCCTGCTCACACAACAAGCTGTGGGGCAGGTGCATTGTTTGCCATCAGATTAGCAGGCTTCTGCAGCATGGGGGAGAAAAATCCAGGTCTGGAGCAATGGCCTGCAGATATAACTGTACAAGCCACTTATTTATTCTTATTCATTGATTTATTTGTTTTTATATACCAGTATTCTGGCACAATCATACCGGTTTATAACAATATAAAATACTTAAATTTAAAATACAACATAAAATACATAAAATATTTAGATACAGCATAAAGTACATAAAACACATCAACATAAAATTTCAATAAAAATCAACAATATGAATTAAAAATTTGCTATGTATTATTCTCTCTTCTCCAAATGCTTGTCTTAAAAGCCATGTTATAAGATTTTTTTTTTAAAGATGAAAAACTTGTTTCTCTATTGGTATAGAGTTCCATAATTTATGCCCAGCCAGAGGTAAAGATCTCTCTCTCACTTTATTTAGTCATGCCATTTTTAGTGATGGAATAGTTAGAAGGCCTTTGTTCCCTGACCGGAAGATTCTTTGTGGAACATGTATATGCAGTAATGCATTTAACCATTCAATATTCTTATTATTCAAAGATCTATAAATTATACAGAATGTTTTATATTGTACTCTATAAGTAACGGGGAGCCAATGCAGTTCTGTTAGTTATGGGGTAAAGTGATCATATTTTTTTTTTTATCCCTGTTAGAACGCTGGCTGCTGCATTTTGCAATAACTGAAGCGGTCTAAGTGAGTAAAAGTGCGTTACAATAGTACAATTTTGAAAATATAAGTGATTGCAATACAGTTCTGAAATCATTAAAATATAAAAGAGGCTTTATTTCCTTTAAAATGTGTAACTTGTTAAAACCATCCCTGATTGTGTTGGAGATATTTTTCCAAATTAAGGGCCTGATTTACTAAAGCTTTTCTCCCATTCTGTGTCTATTGAAAAAATGCTTTGGTAAATGAGCTCCTAAGTTCACTGTCAATCACTACCCTAGATTCCTAGCATTGTCTATAACAATAACATTTAATCTATCAACTGAATATGTCTTAATATATTCCTTATTTAATCTATTACTTAATAAAATAATCTCTGTTTTGTTTTGATTTAAAACTAATTTCAAATGAGACAATAGTTGAATGGTTGAAAAATACATACTTAACAGTTTCAATGTATCTTTTATGGAATTTGTTATTGGAACCAAAAATTGGACATCATCTGTATATATAAAGTAGGTTAAACCCAATCCAGAGAGAACTTTACATATTGGCAGCACGTATAAATTGAAAAGAGTGGCCGAAAGAGTGGACTCCTGTAGGATACCTGTATGGCATGCAGATAACAGCATTGCTGCCACTTGTCAAGGCAGCAATGCTGTTACCTCACCCCAATGACCCCCATGTCCTTGACATTTGCCACAATCACAAAGCCTGAGATGGAATATAGAAAGAAGCATTTCTCTTACCTATGAGGCAACCATCACTGTACAAGCTGTCCTAAAAAATTTTCACTCAGGCCCGATTTCCTAAGTATAAAGGAATCTGCACAGCTTCCTGCTACCCAGCCACCACATCAAGAATAAGCATTTGAGCATCACATACCACTTGCTGCTATGCCTGTCAGTCACAGATGGCTGTGACCTCTCATGCTCACCTCTTTTTTCCTTGCTCCAGCAAGTCTGGGAAGAATGGCGGTCTCTGCCAGTCCCTGCTGACCTCTCCGGTGTTCCCAGGACAGCATGGGCGCTGCCTGCCACCATCTTGGACCAGGAGTTACCTAGACACATGCGCATGCGGGCCTCATTTGAACACAACATGGCAGGAACCTCAGGGGCGACCCCACCCGATGACATCAATCCGCTAGTGTACTTAACCTGACCAGCCCTTGCCCTCCTCAAGTTAGCAAGGAGTTCCGACTTGCTGGTTTCTCCACATTCAAGGACTTCCTGTTCTGACTTGGTCTTGGCATCCGGACGCTCTGAGTACCCGCTCCTCGGAGGGCCTTCCTGCCTGACTGTGACGAGACCTGCATCTCAGGTCTCTATCTCTCTCCAGGAACCATCTACTGTGAGTACCTCTACTAACTTCTACTATACAGACTGCATTGTGGATTCCACGTGGTGTACCCTGACCCTCGGGTCACTATCATCCTTCAGTAGAAGCCATTCAGTTTTCCTGCTCTACAGAATTCATATACAAAATCTAAGGGAGCCACTTCCGGGTTCCGGCATCGCTACCAAGTTCTTCAACATCTACTGTACAGAGTTCCTCTGCATACCCCGCTCCACGCGCCACTACCGGATCTTCTCAGCTGTGCTCTCACTCTGGGTAATTCCCATTGCCCAGGACTGTACTACTATATCTCCAATTCTGTGGACATTACGTTTTCCTTCCTTTACAATAAAGACTCTACTTTTTCCTTCCTTTACAATAAAGACTCCTCTTCTAGCTGTGCCCCATGCCACTGAGACTGCGCCTGCTGACGGTGAAGCTCTGTGGGCAGTGACACCTCTCATCTCAGCCCGGGGTTCACATTCTTACTTAAACATAACACTTGCATGTTGATGGAGTGGAAGAGCTTTCTGTTGTGGCACATCTCCTCCCTGGCTTGGATTGAAATGATAGCCACATGAGTGCAGCTGATAGCTCCTAGAATACTGGGAAAGTTTGAGAAGGCATAAAACCCTCTCATCAAGTCCTGCGGGTCCCAAGAAAATGCTATGCATTGATTAATGCGGTCAGAGACTGCAGTTATGACCCAGTGCAGCCAGTGGGAAAAGGTGGTTTGGGACATTCCCTCCACAACCCCCACTGTCATTTGGAAGGAGCCGGTTGGCATGAAATGCAAGGTGGTCAACAGTTTGGTGGGGCCAGGCACAGCATTGGACCTTTCAGAGTTAGATCCAAATCCTCTCAGATTTCTTCATGTAATTCCAGGATAGCTCAAGAGCCGAGGGATACCTGCAAACTACATAGTCCTCTGGCATGCCCAGCAAGGATGTTCATGGAGGAAAGGTGAGTTCCCTGTATCTCCTCCACCGTGACCACCTAAGTGGCAGGTTCTGCCCTGGGTCCCGAACCTGTGTGGTCCATGGCTTGGCCTCTGGTGCAGGGACTTCCCTAAGAGGGCTTGGAACAGGCCTTGGCTTTTCTTGATCTTGTTGTTGTTCCACTTGTTGTCTGCAGTGAGTCTCCCGAAGCATCCAATATCTCCCAACAAACATTTTGGCTTTAGGAAGCTAGACCAGGTGTTTTTATTGGGGCAGGAAGGCCTGGTAGGTGTGTCCATTATAATTCCTCTTTTTATCATGTACGATAATCGCTGTGATATTACCCATGGTCTGCGATATTGCCACAGGAGCGCAATAAATATTTTTTTCACTGTACTGCAAAAAAAAAGTGTAGTCATTTCCCGCGTTAAATCCCGCAAAAGTGCACTCTACGCAGTACGCACTCCCCACTAGTAGACCCTCATGTCCATTTACTCCTTCCTAACTCCTCCCACTAGAATACTCACTCTTTAAAATGCATACATATGTTGCGTTACATTATTTATCACAAGTTATGGCATTATTGTGTACATAAGGACTTCATGCAAAATGATAAATGACCCAGTTAGATTGTGAGCCCACTGGGGACAAGGAAATACCTACATACCTGAATATAATTGTTTGAACGCCTGAAAAAGTTGAATATAAGTCAAATATGGAAATGATATAAAATTATTTTCTCACTAGACAAAATTATTTCCTAATCCAAAATACAGAAAAGCATTCAACAATGATTTTTTTCCCATACTTAGTAGCAAAAGGCACAGAGTTTCTAAGCTTATTTTGGTTGTAAATTTTTTAAGACTGTAGTCAAGTCATGATTTTTCAGCATGAAACTCTAAGGGATTGCGCAGCTAAAACTCCCAGAGAAGAAAGCAGAAAGGAAGACAGACAAAAAAAAAAAAAAGACAAGCTAGACTTAAGAAGGCAGCAAGTCACACAGAAACAACAGACAGCATGAGCTTCAAAGAGAAAGATGTGGTGCGCATTGAAATCAAAAGAAAAACAAAAGATAACAATTTTAGTTTTCACCTAACTTTCAAACAGCTAGTCTACAGACACTGAAGAAAAACATGCTTAAAGCAAGGGTGGCCCCTGAGGTTTCATTTTGTTTGAAAGGTGCACTTTGAGTTGAATAATGAAAAGGTCCTTCCAGGCCTTACTGCCTATCAATAATAGAACATGTTTACCATGAATTCAATAATATATGTTCACTATACTAAAATTTCCAATTTTATTTTCCATTATATTTTCACAGACTTTTAATCACACTGAATATTTAACAACATAGGCTGGTTGTGGAAATACTGTACACAGGGAGGATAACTTCCAAACAAAGGCATGCAGCAGCATATGCGCGCATAGATGGCCATGAGTAGATCTATACAATTATTTTATATTCTGCGCATATGATATGCAGGCACTTAATAAAATACATGTATCTCTACCCCCAACATGTATACATACATATACACATATATACATACACACATAAACATATATATTTATACTTACGCGCAAATACGTGTCTCCTTACAGCAGGTCACCACCACTTCAGGACAGGTCTTCTATAACCTTGCACAGCCCGAGAACCAAGGTTCCCCATTCCCTGGGACCTGAAACCAAATATATCAATGCATTGAACACACTTTCTTTTCCTACCTGTTTTCAAAATATACGTGCATATATGTTGTGTGTGAAAGTAAAGCAGGGCTTGTGGAAGTCCTTATTTATGAGTACAAGTTGGTCAAATTTAAAACATTTGCACGAAAATGAAATTTGCCAGTTTACCAATTAGTTCTCCAGTTCACCCAGTCCTTCTCTAGGCCAATGAGACCTTCCTGGTTCTTCGGCTTGAATCCTCCTCAGATCACCCAGATCTCTCACCCAACCAATACTACACAATAAAGAAGTTTAATGTCACTTATGCCAGATAATTAGCAGGTGGATAAAATAAGAAAGCAAAGTTAGCAAATGTATGTACTGAAGTGTTTTTTAAAATAGCAACTTACACACATAGGGGCGGATTTTAAAACCACTGCGCCAGCGCGCCTATTTTGCATAGGCCGCCGGTGCGCGTAAAGCCCCGGGACGCGCGTAAGTCCCGGGGCTTTCGAAATGGGGAGGGAGGGGGGCGTGTCCGGGGGCATTCCCAAAACGACGCGGCATTTTGGGGGCGTGCCGCGGCGTTTCGGGGGCGGGCACGGGGGCATGGTGCTGGCCCGGGGGCGTGGTCGAGGCCTCCGGACCATGCCCCCGGGACCGGAGGACGGAGCGGGGCTGCCGGCAACGCGCGCAAAGTTACGCCTGCTTTCAGCAGGCGTAACTTTGCCAACAAAGGTAAGGGGGGGAAGGTGGGGGGAGGGCGAAGAAAAGTTTCCTCCGAGGCCGCTCCGAAATCGGAGCGGCCTCGAAGGGAACAGGCAGGCCGCGCTGGGCTCGGTGCGTGCAGGTTGCACAAATGTGCACCCCCTTGCGCGCGCCGACCCCGGATTTTATAAGATATGCGCGGCTACGCGCGTATCTTATAAAATCTGGTGTACTTTTGTTCGCGCCACCGGCGCGAACAAAAGTACCAGGGCGCGTTTGTTTTAAAATCCGCCCCATAAGGTTTGGCCCCATCCCAGAAAGCCCCTAGAGCGCATGAATTTTTTTTGACTTTTAGAAAATATGGAATATGTGAGTAGAGGCTAATTATGCACATATATGCTGAATTTTACATATAGCATGTTTTGAAAATTCCTCCTAAAATATGAACATTTTTCACAAGACAGCTTATAAATAAATACTTTGATTCACTTAGTAAACTTTTTTCTAAGGGGAAATTTAAATTTTACTTGGGCATACAGTTATTTACATGTGGATAAACAGCTTCTGAAATTCCCCTCTCCACCCACCCACTATATGAGGAGCATAGTATGCACGCTGTCTACAGCATGTAACATTTCCCCATGAGGAAAGTTGGGGCAGACCTGCTATAGTATGTGCAGGAATTTTATCTTGAAATCCACATACCTTCTTTACCCCATTTACTTTGCATTTTCAAAGCATACATGATAAAGAATCCCTGCAGCTCTGGCCTGTCACCGGATTTTCAAAGGGGAACTCTGTGGGGAGTTTGCCTTTGAATACTGGCTCACAAGTGCACTGGTATAAAGCATAAACAGCCCTGCAAGCTATCCGGGGGATTTAGTTATTGGACTGAGAATGTGCCAGGATGAAATCCAAGGGTAACAGGGTAACTTTCAAATGGCATTTGTAGTATCTTCTATCTTAAAAAACAAAAGTAGTGTGGTTACAGCATTAGTCCAATTGAATTTACAAAAGTAAACAAAAATTCAGAGAAAGAAGCCCTTTGTAGCAACATACAACTAAGAACTAGAAAAGTTAATATACTCTATATCATAAAAGACTCACAGCCACTGCAAAATGATCATGGAAAGAAATATTCCATTGATGCACATTGATTTTTAATTTTCTGGCAGCCACCTACCTAATCTGAAACAAAAACCGAAAAGCAAGTATTAAACAGAAACAAAAAAAGAAGAAAATGGCATGAAGGTCTCAGCAGATATCACAGGATCAGACAGCTACATACCTGGAAAATAATTTTCAGCATAAAGGAATCACATCTATGCTCCTCTATTAATATAGGGGCTGATTTTAAAAGCCCAGCGCGCAGAAATCCTGGGAAATACGTGCATAGCCGAGTATGTTTCAAGAGCAGCCTGCCCACGTGTATATCTCCTAGCATGCACAGAAGTGCCGGGATTCTTAAAAGGGGCGGGCTGGGAGTGGCAGGGGCCGGCTAGGACAGCACCATTAGGCGTTGCCCGGTGAAGCACGTGCTGGCAGCCGGCCCGCACGTGCTACTTACTTCAGCTCTGGAGAGGACGTAAAAAACAAATAAAAATAGATTAGTAAGGTAGGGATTTGAGGTCGGGACAGAGAGGGGAAAAGGGAGAAAGGATAGTTAGGTAGTTAGGGAACAGGGGAAATGGCCGATTGCATTGGCGCGCATGTGTAAAAATATTCCACCCCTTCCACACACGAATCAGTACCTGTATGCACATGAAATCAGGTGCGCATATGTGTGCGGCGACACACGCATGTTATAAAATCGGTGCATGTATGTTTTTATTTTATTTTTCTGGTAATTTATCATGCTTTTTCCAACAAGAACAAAAGTGGGAGAAATCAGTGGAGAACATGACTCATCATTTTTCCAGACATAAATAAATGTTGTTCTTGTTGCAATAAGCACTGATAAAGTCCCAGGAAAACAAAATACTGAAAATGAAAGTCCTTAAGCATATATGAATCATTGCCTAAATTGGAGGGATGTTGTACAAACAGTTCAGAATTTAAAGACAAGAATAAACCTTTTTAGATTCAAGATAACACATCACAGAGATGACACTATAGTAGGGGAATATTTTATCAGACCAGACCATTTACATTAATAACCTTTATGAGCAGGATGCTAAAAGGGAACTTCAAATCTACTCAATGTTAAGACATTTTAAATGAAAATGCTAAATGACTTTGAAACAAGCACAACGGGACTTAATAAGGTCATCTGTTTTCTCAGTCATTTCCAGACAAGGGAGTCAATTCACTAAACCCTAAAATTATATTGGGACCAAGTCAATCAAGGTTGCATTTTCATTTCATTTCATATTTGCATTTAGATGCCAAAGGATGAGTATCTGCAGAAGAGAAAATCAAAATGTGTCCAGTGACACTCGTCTTCAGCATGATTGACATTAATGGGATTGCAAGTCTGATAATTTGGCTGGGACACTATCCTGAATGGAAGGAGAAAAGTCACCTGAAAAGACACCAGTTGTTCTTGCAAGAGCTGAGAGAGCAACTGATTGATGCTCATAGTAAAAGGCATATGCAAACCCCACAGAAACTGAACAAGACTATCATGGCCATGATGGTGGCACTAAATTATAAGATCCTACATCCCCCCCCCCCCTCCTCCAGAAGCTCATCAGACTGTGTCTCTGGATGCTGCACTAAATGTCCCAGGTCAATAGACAGAAAATTACAGAAATGCTGTAACGAGTGCCAGTGTTTGTGAATGCACGCTGCATGCAACGATCTTCATGCTAGGTGAGGACTGCTCTTGACTTTGAAAAGTAAAAGTCACAAGGACTGTGAGAGCTGAGATTCATTTGACTGTTTATGTCAAGAGTTTGCATTTTTCAAGTGCTGAGATTTAAAAAAACAAAACAAAACACTTTACTGTTAATTGACTTTTCCTTAGTTCCCAAGTTTTGGCTTTTAATCTTAATTAATAGTTAATTTATTCAAGTGATATATCATTAATAAAGATTTTGAATATTTATTTTTAAAAAAATGTGGTCGGTGTTGTTATCACTAGATACTAATGTGATTGGGGCACATATTTTTCACATGATACAAGACAGACAGTATTTTGGATACAAAATTATCCCCTCAGTATGAGTAAGAATTGTAAAATTTCAATACAGGAGGAGGGTAAATTATATGTCAATTTTTATATGCAATTTATTGTTATTCAGGCCCTTTTCTGGAAGTGAACAGTAAATATTTTTAGGGGAATATTCTAAAAAAATGCTTCATTTAGTTTTGTTTTTGCAGGGATTGGGGTTACGTTTTATTTGTTGTATATTTCTGTTTGATTCATTTATTTGAAATGGAATAAATATTTGAAAGAAAGAGATAAAATGGAAGAAAATCAAATGGAAACTAAGAGACTGCATTCCTCCTCCTCCTGCTGAAGCGAAACTCAGCACCACCGCCATTTAGAAATGATTCCTACCCCTGCAATCCTTTCCTTCCTCCCATTCCCCCCAGATGCCTCTTACTCCTTACACGGAGACTCCAAAGGCCACACCGGAGCCAGCAGGCCCCATTTTCAAATCGAGACTCAGAAGGGCAGGCGTGACTGGAGATCACTCACGCCCCGTTTGGATTTCAGAGATCCCCACAGGAGGGACGAGGAATCCCAGGGGATGGAGGGCATAAGGAGGGCCCGGTAGAGGAGGTCTCAATTATAAAAGTTTGATAGCACAGATTCTTTTGCAACAGAGGCAGGTGACTGTTTTTCAAACAGAATGAAAAAAAAAAAAAAACCCCTACAAATTTCTTTTAGGTTCTGAAATGACCTGTAATGAAACAGGCTGGGTTTTGGGTTTTTTTGCCATTTTCATATCATTTCAAAACTCACACATCCCTAAATGTTTTTATTTGCCAGCCAGTCCAAATGATTATTCGCTTCAGCCTACATTCCAGCCTCAAAATGATTACATTTATCCCATAGAAATAATAGGTCAGCACACAGTTTTGTAGGTGGTATCTTTTTACTGGACTAACAATACATTTACGGGCTAGCTTTAAGGAGTTATATGCCATGCATCATCAGGTCAGTATAAAATGAGCTAAGAATCATGATGTCTGAATAAACAAGTTCTAGATTAGATTAAGACATCAGTATATCTTGCTGTAATATATGTTATCTAAATGTAAATCTGGTAAAATATGCAGCTCTGTTTTATAAAGTTATTGAAAATAAGGGAGAATTATAAGCAAATATACAATTCAGCCATGCTGTTCATTTTTAATTACACTATTTCTTAATTTCAGGGGAAAACTGATACCAATCACATAACACGGGCAGGTTTTTTAATGTTTTGTTTTGTTTTTTTTTTTAGTCTGCTTTAAAAACACTACCTCTAGTGGTCTGAATTGTGATTGATATAGTGAAACAATAGCCCAGTGAAGGTTTATCCATCAGCAGATCCTGTTCTTGCTCAGTCTGGCCTAATTGGGAGGCTTTTCATACTGTCCACAAAACTGATGGTAGTCTACTACAACACTCTCCTCTGGTACAGCATAGATCCTCACAAGATAGATAGAGGAATCAGAATCACAGGGAGCAGAGTCCTTTCAGGGCAAGCTTGTTGATGAGTCCCTGGAGGAGAACTCGGTGGTCCAAAATCAGGAACAGTTAGGTAAAGATGTCAATGCAGCTGTAGTAGCTGATCTAGGGAAGCAATTTACTCAGTGACACAAAATTAAAAAAAAAAGAAACAAAAAAATGCAGCTAGTTTATAGAGAAGATTGCTATGCATAAGCATGGGAATAGCACATAGAACCTTTCTGAGAAAGAATCTTCCTAGCAGCCATATGGGCAGTAAAGTGGGTGGGAGCTGCAGTGAATACAAAGGTGGACTCTATTCAACATGTTACAGAGTTGAAAATTAGATCTGTGGTATGCAAAAAAATATGCTTCTCAGCTTTTTAACTAAAGCAATCAGCAGAGGACAATCCCCTCTCGAATGTTATGTGGAGATTAAGAATCTGTACATCATAGGGGCCATGCAATATAATTGAGGGAACAATTATATAACTAAATAGTAATACCTCAACCCTTTTCCCTTGAAACAGGCTTCAGGAAGAAAGTCAGGGCTTGACTATTCAGGCCTGCCTTCCCCTAGATTTCCCTTCTTCCACTATTCTTATTTACCATGAAAGTCCATGATTTACCACATGTTCTGCTTCTTCTTAGACGACCACTTACAATGTAACCCGTAGCCCTCTCATCTATTTAAATATCTTTCTTCTGTATTCAATGGCCTGTATTCATTGCAAACTGTGACTCAGCTATTTCCGTAATTTTAATTATAACTTTGAATGTAATTTACCTTGAGACTATCTCAAGAAAAGGCAGAATAGAAAGGGGCAGATTTTCAAAGGGTTACGCGCGTAACCCCCGAAAACCTGCCCAAAGCTCCCCCTGCACGTGCCGAGTCTATGTTGAATTGGCTTGTGGCGCGCGCAAGCCCCGGGACGTGCGTAAGTCCTGGGGCTTTCTGGGGGGGGCGTGTCAGGGGCATGTCGGGGGTGTGTGTCACGGTGGCGCGTCATCTGGGGGCGTGGCTGAGGCCTCCAAAACTGCTCCCGGGCCAGGGAATCGCGCACCGGGCATCTGGCCGGTGCACGAGATTTACTCCTGCCTTGGGCAGGCATAACGTTTGCAATAAAGGTGGGGGAAGGAAAGTTCCCTCCGAGGCCGCTCCAATTTCGGAGCGGCCTTTGAGGGAACGGAAGCAGGCTGCGCTGCTCGGCGCGTGCAGACTGCCGATTTTGCACAGCATTGTGCAAGCTGACCCCAGATTTTAAAGGATCCGCGCGGCTACGCACGTATCTATTAAAATCCGGCGTACTCTTGTTTGCGCCTAGTGCGCGAACAAAAGTATGCGCGGGCGTACTTTTTAAAAAATCTACCCCAAAGTGTTCATTTTCTTGATTGTTTTTTTCCCCACACAATTTTATTTGGGCCAGGGTGCACCCTTTGCAAACTGGTGACATTGAGGTAGATTGTCCCCCCCCCCCTTTTTTTTGAGTACTCGGGGGGGGTAAAGACAATTTTGGAAAGTTGTGCACTTCACTGCTTCCCCTCTACCTTTTCTATCAGCATTCCTTATTTTTTCTTCCTATCCTGGTTGTCCCGACTAACATCGGGGTGACCAAGATGCTGTCTCATCCCCCACTCTGGCTCCCTACCCTAAGCATAGTCTGGACATGTGTAAACTGGATAACCTGACCTGGACCAGATTTAGATTGTGATTGTGGTACTGAATTTGCATCTACTTCAGTTATTTGAATGCTTAAACCTAAACCTTTGTTTCACCCTGAAGGAAAGGAAACCTGTGATCTTCTGTTTAAATCTTACTGTTTATATTCCTATACAATGTATGCTCAAATAATGACCAGTTTGAAATCTCTAAAAATGAATGATGGCTTTTCTTGCAGGGGCCCCCAATGCACAGGAGCCAACTTCCGAAAGTGATTGGGGGGGGGGGGGGGTGCTGAGCTTCACATAAATTACAGTGTTCCTAGCAATAAAGAAAAAAACAGAACACAACTGACCAGCCAATATTTATATGTCAAGAACAGAGCAGGTAATGTGTACATGGGAAAGACTCATGTGGCCAAAAGTTAAAGCTAGGGAAGACTCAAGTCCCACCAGTCATTCTTCTCCCCAACCCCACCAGTCTACTCCATTCCCACCCAACAGTCCATCGTCATCACAGTCTCTTCCCCCACCCTTACCTGTCCTCACCATTCTCTCTCTTAACCTCCCTTTTATCTTATTCTTATCTCCTCTTCCTCCTCTTTTCTCCCTCACCTCCTTACTCCCACTATACATTTAATTCTCCCTCTTCTTCATGGGCATACTTAGAAATTATACTTGAGGGGAGGAGGCTAATACCCCTTTCCCAGCTCCACTACATGCATCCCTTAGACTATGCTGGGGCGAGGTCAAGTTGGCACCATTTTGGAAAATAGTGCTGACTGGGCCCAGGGCTGGGGGCAACTTGGGCCCTTCTGCTGGCAGATGTTTTAGATTTTTAGGTAATGGAGGGGGTGGGGTTGGTTGGTGGAGTGTCCAGGGATGTCCCACTAGACCCCAGCAATTGATTTATAAACTTGTAGGGTCTGGGGGGGAAGGTGTGCCATTATTTCCAATTATGTTTTGTTTATAAATCAGGGGTTGGGAAGGGAGAAGGGGTACACCTTCTCTCCGCCTCTCTGTAAATACCCCTCAGTAACTCTACCTCAATTACCCTAATGTTCCCCCCTCAGGTCTCAGTGAATTCACGAGCATGTTTCCCATTGTATTTATCCCCCTTCTGGCCATTGCCTCTAGCTCATGTTCGTATAGTACCTTTTCTACTTGATTATTATCCTGTTGCCTTATTTTGTTACTGGTTCATTGTAAAGCCTCTTGCTGCTGTGCAAAGCCTCTTGTTGCATTAAGTTACTTGTAAACCTGTATCCTCCTTCAGGCCACTGCCTCTCGCTCACGTATGTATAGTACCTTTTTTACTTGATTTTCCTGTTGCCTCATTTTGTCACTTGTTCATTGTAAAGCTTCTTGCTGCATTAAGTTCCCTGTAAACCGAGGTGATGTTCTCAACGTAACTCGGTATATAAATATGCTTAAATAAAATAAATAAAAAAATAAATAAATACATGGGAGTGAAATGGCTGGCTATTTCTTTTTTTTATAGAAAGGAGGAGTGGGGGGGGGGGGGGAAGAAACTGTCCCATTTATTGAATCCACTGTGACTGGGTTGGATTTGAAGTTGTCATTGTGCAATAATCTGCTGCTATTATTAAACTTTTGTTGTTGGAGCCACCGGAAATGGCAGCCCTGGGATGAGGGGGGTATTTTTGACCCCTGGACGTTTGTTCTTTTACATTGGGACCCATGTTAGGGTCTTGATGCTCCCACTATAGATTAACATTTTCCCAAAAGGTGCAACTAAACTAACATGGATGACAAATTTCTAAGTAAGCGGTGTAATTCCACCCCAGTGTGGGTGGGACCATAAACTAATTTGTAACTCTTTGGGACAGGGACCTTGGCTAGCTGTACTGTCTCGCTTCCTTCCCAAGGTGTGGGTTCATTCAACTGATGAATGAAATGGATCCTCTCAGTGTGGGGTGGCTAACTGTCCTCTCCTGACCTCCCTGCTTGATATGATAATTAGTGCTTCTGTGTGTGCTGAAATTTATGTATGTATGTATTTATTTATTTATTTTAAATCTTTTCTATACCTTCGTTAGGTGGGGCCTGTCACAACGATTTACAGTAAGGCACATAAAAGTAATGATACTATTAAAATTTGTCAGTTTACACAGGTGCCATAAGGTTCGGTAACATAGGGCCTCATTTCTAAAGTATCGCAGGCCTGCGATACTTTAGGTAATGAGGGGCAGGGGGCCGAAATGGGGGGCGGTCCTGCGCTAGCCGGCAGCGATCGCACCATGGCAGTGCGATTGCTGCCGGTTTTGCACCCAATAGCGCCACCATAGAAGGTGTAGCTATTGGGCGCAAAATAGGACGCGAAAAGGCCCTTACCTTTTCGTCATCCGCAGCGTCTTTGCGGAGTCGGCCCCGGTGATGCCCCGACTCCTCCTCTTCTGGGGCCGACTCCGCCCCCATCTTGGTATCGCACGCGTGCGTTCCATCTGGTAAATGATCCCCATAGTTTGTTATCAATGTTAATTGTTAAATTTGATGAATCATGTCCAGGTCTCTCTATCTCAGTTTTGAGTACAAAACTATCTACTTTGCATGGGTTTTCAAAATTTGTGCATAAAAATCCCATTAAAAGCAGCTCATTGGAATAAGGGAGGGAATCTTGGCCAATTTATGCAAAATGTCACAAGTATCATGTGACATCACCACGATAAGGCAATATCACAAAATATGTTGCTTAATACATGTTACAGCCATCTTGTGCTCCTACCATGTGACAGGGGCTGACCAATGGCACTGGTAGCCCCTGTGACATAGTGAGGGCATAGGCTATCGGCACCATTTTGATTACCGGCAGCTGACGGCCTGAGTGCAGAAGATGGCTCCCGGACCCCTGCTGGACCACCAGGGACTTTTGGCAAGTCTTGGGGGGGGGGTGTCAGGAGGGTGGGGGGTTGAAGTTAATTCAGTTTTAACCGGGAAATGAATACAAATTAATGCATAAACGTATCGGGGGCCCCCCTTGCAAAACATCTGCCCCCCGACGAATATGAATCCCAAATGCAACGTATGTTGTCGCTCTGCACATCTCTAAAGGTCACAGGCGCCACTCATGAATGGGTCCGGCTCTCCTTTCGACCCTTGTTAACTCTTCTCCTGGCCATGGGTCCCTTCTGCAATGCTCAGCAACCTTTAAATCCACAGGCCCCATCCTGGGCCTCAGCTGCCCTACCAGGGCTTGCACACATACTTGAAGTGTCCTTGTAGCTAGTAGAGATGTGGTTCGTTTTTCGCCCGAATTAGGAAATTACACGAAATTTCCTAATTTGTTGTGGTTTCGGAGGCCCAGAAACCCGAAAAGAATTTTCCCCGAATTTCGGGGAAATTTCATTTTTCGGGTTTGCCTGGGGAGAGGGGCACAATTTTTTTTTTTAAATTAAAAACCACCCCCCCCAAGGCTTGCCAACAATCCCTGGGGGTCCAGCGAGGGTCCGGGAGCGATTTTGTGGTCGGCTGCCAGTAATCAAAATGGCGCCGATAGCCTTTGCCCATACTATGTCTCAGAGGCTTTCGGCACCATTGGTCAGCTCCAGTCACATGACAGGAGCACAAGATGGCGCCGATGGCCATGTGACAGGGGCTGACCAATGGCGCCGGTAGCCCCTGTGACATGGTAGTTCAGAGGCTATTCGGCAGTCGGCACCATTTTGAGCAAGCCTGGCAATTGCGCACATGGGCACGAAGGATCAATTGGCACCCGGGACCCCGCTGGACCACCAGGGATGTTCGTAAGTCTTGGGGAGGGATCGGGATGGGGGGGGGGTTGTATATATGTACGAAAATGCTTGAAAATGCTTTTAAATGCTTGGGGTGGGTTTTTTATTTTGGCTTCGTTTCCCGATTCGTTTTTTGGCCTGGTTTCGGGTTTCCTCATTTCGTTTTTCGAAAAACGAAACGAGAAAACCCAAATTGTAGCACGAAGTATCCGAACCGAAAAACGACCCGGTAGAAAAAAACGAAGCACATCTCTAGTAGCTAGTCCATCCCAGCTTACAAAAACAGCACAAAAATACAGTTTATGCTAAACAGTTCGTATTGAAAAAAAACCAGTTCTTTTATTCCAGTTCCCACTGCAAACCCCCAGTGGGTCTCAAAAACGTTTCTAGTTCACCGGGACACAAAAACCCTCGCTTGACTTCTCAGCCAACCACAACCGCCCTGCTTGGGAGTTGCACAACACACCCCAACTCCCCTCAGTTGTGCAGCAGATCACGGTCCCCCCATTCCTTTAACAACAAACACAATCCACAAAACAAGTCCCTAAAATACTCAACATCCCCCTCAGCAGTGCCACTCACTCTGTTTCCCTGCTGGAGTCAGTGGCTTCCTCTGCTGGGACATCTGTCTCCATATCTTCCTCTGCCTCCTCTGAGGAGCTCAGCTTTTCTGGCCAGTCAAACCATTCTGGCATGCCTTCCAACTCTACAAGATTTGTCTGTGAGCCATGGGAGCTCTGCTCAGCTGCACAATCAGCATCCTCCCTATATGTGATAGGATGTAAGGGACAACCTAAGACAGGCACTCACTGCCCTACCTATGTGTGAAGGGTTTCTAGGCATAAAACCCTACAAGAGGGGATATGTATGTGATATTGTGCATTGACTTTCTGAAGTACCTCATCTCTGCTACGTGCTGGAATGCGGCCAACACCCCAGACCCATTAGCTGATTGGTCTAATATATTCCCAAATCAGAAGCCCTGCACTTATCTAGAAATAACACTCTCAGTATGTTCTGATTGGTCAGTATGGAAGGTATAAAAGGTTCTACACATTACTGGAACTTTGAGTGATTTGGTAATTATACATTTGTATGGACCTGTCGCTCCCTGGAACAAACTTATCTGTACTTTGTTTCAGTATCTGTCTCTATTCCCTTTGTCTCTGTCTTTCCCTAATAAAGTCTCAAAGTTAACTATTACAGCTGTGTTTTCCTTTAGAATATACATCCCTTTCCCATTGGCTCAGCTGTGCCTCTAAGAATCTGGGAGTTGTAGTCTTTCACCGGCTCCCAGCAACTTTTGCTGTTTACCTAGGTTAACACCCTTTCTCGCAGAATTGAAGACCCTCCTCCTGAGATTCTGGCTGTAGTTCAGCCCGCACCTGCTCATCTATGGCTGCACCTCCTTGAGGAGCCCCAGATTGAGGGCTTGGGACCACCTGGTTAATTATATCTTAGCCACCGCGAAACTCATAATAAGCAAAACCAGGAATGAGGCATTAGACGGGGGTTCCCCAGTAGATTGCGGGCTCCTCTTTCGAGGTATGGGGCGGTCCAGGGTTAAAGCACAATTTGAATGCACTGTGGCCAGGGACAACACTGCAGAGTTTGTCTGGAAGTGGGCCATAGGTAACGGACTCTGTAGGGTGGCCTTTGGACCTCAGCCTTCTTTAGATTTGTGCATCTAAAAGAAATAGGTTTTTTGTTTTAGCGCAATGGTGCACACCCTCTTCGGAGCGCATGCTCGGGAAGAGTGAGGCTTTCCTGCTCTTAGCCAGCCACGAGCCTTGGGGTCCCAATTGGGCAGACAGGAGCAACCCCGGAGCCTCCCTGCCAGGGTTACGGCCCCCCCATCCCCTCTCCCCAGGCCTATGAAGATGGCCAACCCCTTTTTCAGAGCTAGCCTGGGAGTATACCCGGCAGTGGCCTCCCCTCACCCTCCCCTAATACTCTAAGCTTGAAAACCAGGGACACCTCTAGGCAGCCAGGTCACAATACCATCTGTGACTTTTGTTCAGGTCAATTTGTGTGGCCAAGCTGTGGGATGCAGAGGCCACATTGGTATTTTTGTCAATTTGCGTGGCCAAGCTGCGGGATGCAGAGGCCACATTGGTATAGGAATCATGTGAGAGGGAGGCTAGAGCCACCCTCCCAAATTGCGTTTTTGATGGCTTGAAATATATCTTTTGCTGTTTAATTCTGCTCCGGGCTCTCCCAGCAGTGAATCTGCCCGGGTTTTCCTGCCTCAAAATAGCCTGCACTTCATCACAGTTAGCAAATCTATATATACGGTACCTTAGAAGTTCTTTGTTGAAGTATATGTAGGCATTATTACTATATACATTTAGGGCCAGATTTTAAAAAGGTTACACACGTAAATCCGTAGGATCCTATGAGAACCCCTGTTGCAGATTACCTATAGCAATTTGGAACCCACAGGCAAGTGAGCTGCTGCGATCATCTGTTGTGGTGGGCACATGAAGTTTCAACACAGTAGCTAGTTATTTGGAGGCCAGGGAATGTTTGAGGACTGGGGTGTGGAGAGGGGGCCGAAGTGCTTTTGGGATTTATAGGGAAGAGAAAAGTCTGCATTAGTGTCAGAGGCCATTTCTGGGTTTTTCTTCTTTATGAAGGTGCATGATTGGGGAGTCTAGCACCTACTTTTGCGGTGAAGCGGGTACTGGGCAATTGGTCAAGAAAGCAAAAGGTTGTGCCTGGTAGGCGTAGGCTTCTTATACACAATATTTTTCAGCATTTATGGTGGGCTTTGCTGGGCATTTGCACCTCCAATTACAAAGTGCAGCTTTTTTGAACAGCTTTTTTGCTAGCTTTATCAAGGCTCTGCAAGTGAGCGACTGCTAACTAATTCACGGTCCAAGGAGGCGATGTCTGGTCTAGTTAGAGAGTACATATGGGTGTCAGAGTTGTCTTTATATGTGAAGACCCAGAGTTATAAGGTGGATCAGAAAGGGAAGGGGAATTTTTTACCCTGAGGTAAAAGCTCTATTCGCAATGTTGTGGAATTTCTGAATTAGTGGTCTGTAGGGGAGCATCAGCCTTTGGTTCTTAAGAATGGAGAGCCATTCACCTGTTTTCAGTTCACAGTAGTGCTAAAGGCCTCATTGTGTGGGATTGGTTTGGACCCATATGACTTGGAATTCATTTGTTTAGGATCAGGGGAGTGACTTGCGCTGCAGAATTAGGGTTGCCAGGGAAGCAATAAGGAAGGTTGGCCACTGGTATATTCTTGGTATGTACATCTGGATTCTGACAGTCCATGCGGTGATAATTACTTTTTCTTTTTTGTAGATGCTGCATCAGGTAGGTTGCATTGATGGATGGTCTGGGTCATGGGCCATTCTTGTGTACCCTGGCCTTATTAGTAAACCAGGGAGTGGATATATAGAAACAATGTGCAATTGCAGTGGCTGGGACTGGAGGTGGTCTGGCTGGGATGCCATAGTATGCTCTGGGATCATTTATTGCTCCTGGTCAGATCACAAGTGTTGAAGAAATGTTTTCCAGAAACCAGAGAGGTGCGCTTCAGGTATAGTGATTTGAGAATGTGGGCTGGTTGTCGCCTGATTGAGGTGGCAAGGAAGAACTTTGCCATCCTCATGGTATGGGTACTGAGAGTGGTGATTTGTAGCTCAGATATTATTCTCAGGCCGACGTTAAGCAAAGAGCCACTATGGAGTAAAGGGTTTCAGAATTTGAATAGGCAAATTGGGCCTTGGATTGTTGTGCAAGATAGGTGGGATACAGGCTTGTTATGCACAGATGGTATTTGACAGATATTGGTTCGGATTTATAATAATAATAATAATAATAATAATAATAAAGAGGTTTTAGACATGGTATTTGGTTAATAAATATTGAGGCCAAGCTTTCTTTATGTGGGAACACAGTCTTCTTTGCCCATTTTTGTGGCCAGTTACCCGAGCTGGTATTCATTATTCAAGGAAGCCTGCACTGGGAGGTTATGGGATTTTCAACATTAGGCAAGCTTCTGCATCAGGATGCAGCTGGCTGGCAGGGGAATTGGACCACATAGCCAGACTCATAGCCTCCATTGGGCTGTGGTGGGCTCGTGGAAATCTTTGGACAGTTAGGATGTATTGGCCAGCATTCTGGCAGCTGGGCAACTATAAGCATTTTAGTTTAATCTTGGTTTTGGCTTGGGTATTTATTTATATTGCATAGATACGGCTATGATCTTTTGATTCCCGAAGTTTTTTTTTTTTTTTTTTTTATTTGAGAGACTGAAGGATAAATATGAAGGTGGGTGGCAGGGTTCCAGGTGCCTAGGTTAATGAAAATGCTGGTACACATCATTCCAATGTCTGATTACCAAGTGAAAATCATACAATTAAGAAAGTAATCGAGAATATGGAGAACTTATTTTGAAGGCCAGCAAAAGAATAAAACTATATTCCATACAGAAAATTGTTCAGCTGCAAAATTTCAGATGCATTACATTTATAATTGGTATGACCTGCTAAATATTAACTATCCATAAAGCTTTTGAAAAGCTAAGTACAATTATTTCTAGCCATTTTTTTTTTGTGTAGGAGGGAGTGGGAAAATTGATAAATAAAAGGAGGAGATAGAAGGGCTCATTTAAAATTCTCTAAGGCAATACGTACACATAATTTAATGTTTTTAAATCAGTTCTCAATATGAACTTGCAGAACCTCTGAAATGTCAGGGAAAGCCTAATATGTTTTAAGGTCAAATTTGTTGATTCTGAATAAGAATAAAATAAAATAAAAATCATGCATATATCTGGAATGTATTGAATCAGACCCCCATGCCTTAATTTGTTTGCAGCTTATATGGTTTATTTACAAATTTTCACCTAACCAAACATATCAGAAACATTTGATAAATTTGTTGGTGACCTCCGGAGAGATGAGTAAAAATGTTACTTCTCACTATTGCAGTTCATCAAAGGGGTAGATATTCAAAAGACAATTAGACAGATAACTAAAAAGTTATCCATTTAAATGGCTAAGCTGCTATTTTAAAAATATTAACCAGTTATCTGGCTAGAATTTAGCAGGTTAAGTTGGGAAGTTCCAGGGGTATGCAAAAGACATTCCCAGGAGGAGTAGATTTAGCCAGTTAGGTTAACTGGATTGTTATGGTTATGAGGTGTGTTGGAGTGGATTCTTGGGTACTGCGGTGATGGCCACTCCCACGGGGAGGAGCCCCATGAGGAACTGCAGTACTAGGCTAGACTTTATACACGCAGACACAGAGAAGTTGTATTTATTGTATAGCTCGTTGGTACTGCCCAGGGAGTGGGCAGCAGTGAAGGTAACCAGGTGAAGTAGTCCAGGGGTCTTCATCAGAGGAGACCAGTCTCACACTCGAGTAGGTGATAGGCAGCGCAGTGTAGCAGGGACAGGTCCCAGATGTAGACACATAGCGCTGAAGCTGAAGGTGAGACAGACTGAAGGGGTTAGTACTCACTGAAACAGACAGCTGTATAGTTGAAGGTCTTGACAGGCAGATGTTGTTCAGTGGCAGGCACCAGATTAGGGAGAGCAGGCCCTTGAGGAGCGAGTACCCGGTATCCCAGAGAGGTACCTGAAATAGAGCAGAAGGGCCCCCGAGGAGCGGGTACCCAGGTTAGTGAAGAATTACCCCGAAGGGCAGAGAGAGCTTTCTGTGGCAGCTGGGAAGTGGCAGAGCAGCTTAGACCGGAGGCAATTCAATCCTTGCTAACTCAGTTTGTTAGAAAAGAAAGGGTAGGCTAAATACCAGGATGTGATGATGTCACTTGGAGGGTCACACCCTCGAGGTTCCCGCCATGACGTGGATAAAGACGTGGGTGGCTTGCGCACGCGCACCCTAGGAGGCCCTCAGGAAAATCATGGTGAACACCATCGCTGTTGCCAATCCGGGAACACCGGAGAGAGCGGCATGAAGACGCAGCAGCAGCCATCTTCCCAAGGCTTGAGGAGAGAGAAGAGGCACAGAGGTCGAAGCCATCTGAGACCAACAGACGCCACATGGATAACTCTGATATTTGGAAATTATCTGGTTAACCTAACCGACTAACTCTAGCCACGCCATAAGGCTGGTCTAAAGCTTGCCAGATACATGTTCCTGGCTATCCGGGTATATGAAGCGGTGCCGCACCACTGAATATCCAGCTAACTTTACTAGCCTCTCAGTGGCTGAATCTGGACCTCTAATTATATAAATATAGCATACATACATAAGTGCTAATCTGGGACAAACAACAGTATTCCATCATTCAATTATCAAAGTCATTTATAAGGATAAATAGTGATTCACCATGGTAAAAATGGCTTGTCTAAAAATTGTTCTCCCCTGTCCAGCTAATATTGCACCCAAGCTTTCAGATGGTTTGAAAAGAGTCTTTCTGGTGGGCCTGTTTAGAAGAGGAGAGGAAAATGGCAGGTGGGCATGGAATTTTCAAATATTCATGAGATACTCCCCTCCTCCTCTTCCTAGGCCACCTCCACAAAAATATCAGATGCAAAGTGCACACACAGTTTGTAAATGTGAAAATTGAGTGTAATGTACAGGGGCTAAAAGTGCCTGCACACTAGGAGGTATGTAGTTCAAAAACATTTGTTCTATTTGTGACGGGTATTATATTCCCCTCGTCAATAAATGAAGGTAGGCTGTAAGGGAAACCTGGGAAGGAGATCCAGTAAGTAAAAGAAGCCAGAATAGGAGTCAGACTTCAACTCCCATAAGATACAGGGGTTCTGGAGGGGGAGGAACCACCCAGCATTTACTTCATTGAGGGAAGGAGAGAGCCCAGGTGTGGTTGGAGAAGGTTGAGAGCTTGTCAGAAGGAGAGGCAGGACAGGAACAGGAAGGAGTTCTCTTAGAACCAGAAGAGAGATAGGAAATGGGGGTGGAGGTGTTGAGCAGCCCTGAGGATGAGCCTGAGCCCATGGACCTGGGAGATGAGTGGTAGAGACCCCGCAGCAGGGGACACATGCAGGAAGTCGGACGATCAGGAGCTTTAAGGGAACACTGCCATGGGTGGATGTAGGTGAAGTTATAAGAAAAGTAGAAATCCCAGCTATATTCTACGGTGAGAGGTAGCAGTAGGGCATGGGTCCCCTAGAACCAGGTCATAGAACACAAGCCAGTCCTGGGCTGTGGAGGAAGCAACTGTGAGCAGCATGTATGAAGATTAAGGAAAGAGTTACATTATTACTGTATGATTTTGGAACTGTTGATGTTTGATAAAGTAAAGCTAAAGAGACTTTGAACTACTGGGACAACCTGGAACTATGTTTGCTTAAGCTCGGCTCCCTGACTGGGGTGATAGAACCTGAATCCATAGTTGACACCCTGGAAGGTATGGGGTAAAAGTAGGCAATAGAGACTGGAGTACCTGGCCTGGGGAGCCTTTGAGGGAGGAACCGGGGAAGCTGCAAGGGGGAGACAGGCAGTAAGACCATGGAGGAACATCACCAGAAATTTAACCAGCGTTTGAGCTTATTATTTAACTAGAGAATCCCAGCTAGATTGTGACTAGGAAAGTAGCCAGGGGCACGGACCTGCGACACATTTCATTTAGTCAGTTTCCAACTGAGTTTCATTTTATTAAGGAGCTTTCTTTAGTAGTTTTCTTTTTTTCCATTTCATGAAATGATACATGAATTCAGAAATAGTGAGTCCTTGAGGCAGCTTTGACCTGTGGCTAAAGGGCACAGCATGGATGCCAGTCACATGGGCAAAAGGGCACCAGGCTAAGTCCTGGAGGGTTGATCTCCCACCCTAGTCTGGAGTGTGTAGAATAGGGTCATAGAGGTTGGACTTGTCTGTGGGAAGATGTGACGGCAGAGTACAAGATGCCCTGGCAAGTCCAGATCCAGTCTTTTTCCTCACTGCCTGCCACCGTATAGTAAGTCCTCAAAAAAAAAAAAATCAAATGAGGCCAGGCCAATCACCTTTTTCAGCTTTTCCTGGTCTTGCATGTGTTCTGACCATTGTTCAGCATCACCAGAACTTCCACTGGCCCCCTGGCAATCCTGCCAGCCCCACAGGATGTGACAGTTCTCAAGGCTTCCCCTACTGGTCCTACAGTGCTCTCTGCATGCTTCCTCTGGCCAGTCCTAATGTCTGCTGGCTGCTTCCTCCTGGACTACTGGCTATACCTGTCCATACTTATCCTCACCAGATCCTAAGTCAATAGCCTCTTTCCTGCTCTGCTTTAAATAAATATAAAACAACAACAAAAAAATGTCTGTATAATGGAATCAGCAGCAGGCCTGCATCCAGTTCCTATTCCAGCCTAAATTAAGTTTTTAAAAAAACAAGCACCCTCAGCTGCTTCTTAAAGGAGCAATATCCTGGGTGAGATATACAGTTTGGCAGCCCCCAGCATCTATTAGAAGCTGCTTTTAAAAGAGGTAACAATGTGAGAACTATCAACCAGGAAAGAGATCTAGGTATCATAGATGGATAATACATTGAAATCACTGGCACAGTGTGCTGTGGTGGTCATAAAAGCAAACAGAATGTTAGGAATTTTTAAGAAGAGGATGGCAAATAAAATGGTGGATGTCATAATGCCTCTGTATCGCTCCATGGTGAGACCGCACCTTGAATACTGTGTACAATTCTGGTCATCACATTTCAAAAAAGATATAGTTGCACTGGAGAAAGTACAGAGAAGGGTGACCAAAATGATAAAGGAAAGGCTAAAGAGGTTAGGACTGTTTAGCTTGGAGAAGAGATGGCTGAGGGGGGATATGATAGAGATCTACAAAATCATGAAAGGACGAACAGGTAAATGTAAATCAGTTATTTACTCTCTCAGGCAATAAAAGGTCTATGAGGCCCTCCATGAAGTTAGCAAGTAGCTCATTTAAATCAAATTGTAGAAAATTCTTTTTCACTCAGTGCATAGTTAAACTCTGGAATTCATTGCCAGAGGATGTGGTTACGGTAGTTCGTGTAACTGGGTTTAAAAAAGGTTTGGATAAGTTCCTAGAGGAAAAATCCATAAACTGTTATTAATCAAAAAGGAATAGTAGCTTGTGATCCATCTAATGTATGGGTACTTGCCAGGTATTTGTGACTTGGATTGTGATGTGCTGTGATGGATGAGAGCACAAGGGGGTGCTCTCCAGCATGGGATGAAATGTGTGCCCTTGCGGTGAAACGTCCTTACCCTGAGCCGCGACCGAACCTGCAAGCTTCCTTGAGACCACCAACGCAATGGTGGTCTCTGAATGGTCCTCCGACCATTCCAAGCCTTTTCGGACTGCCGCTAGGGAGCAGCGGGAAGCAGCAGGTCAGACAGAGATCAAGGCAAACAAGGACAAGACACAGGACGAGGATTCAGTTGACGACTCAAGGCAGGCAAAGACTCAGGCAATGGAGTAGATGAAGACTCAGACTTTGAGGTAAACTTGAAAAGAGTGCTGCAACGCCACGTGCCCTACACACTCCAGCCGGGATGGTTGCGGACCGCGTTGGAGGTGAAGCAGCAAGGTTGGCATCAACTCATTTACATTAGAGTTCAAGATGGCAATAGGTACTGAAGAGAAGAACATCAGGACAGACAATGAAGGTAACTGGCCAAAACTCCAGGTGGCCCCATCCTGAACATGAGCCTCAGGAACCCAGCGTGATCGATGTAACAAGAAGGTCAACAGCAGAAGGACAACCCCTCTGACCCGGCATGGAAGATGCCTCATGAAGGTATCCTGAAGTTGGACTTGAAGGCGGACCACAGGAGCGGAGCTCCGGAACCCTGAACATGAAGATCAGATGAGAGTCAAGATCCGAGACGGAACTCAGATGGACGAGGGAAATCTTTGATCCGAGATGAAGGATACTCCAGATAGAGCACTAACACCCACAGCCGGGGAGGAGGCTGCAGTAGCCAGACCGGTCCTCAGGCTAATCACTGGAGCTCTGCCCGCCAGGGGCTAGATGTAGCTGGACTCCAGAGCATCAAAGGAGGAAGATGAGTCTCCAAAGCAAGGATCCAGGACATCCGGAACAGACTCCCCAGACACTCAATCAGAATCAGCTGGGACAGATGAAGTGGACATCCAGAAGACTCCAGACCCAGGAGAGGCAGACAGGAACATGGATACCCTCGGCTACGGAGATGGAGGAATCCCACCAGCACCCTACACACCCCAGCCGGTGTGGTCACGGACCACTGGGAAACTACGCGCCCTACCAGCCCAGCCGGACTGGTTGCGGACCATGAGGGATGAGAAGACGGAACCTCTGGGCTGAAGCAGTACATCAGGATACAGCTGGAATGGAGACATCAGGATAAAGCTGGAAGGGAGACATCAGGATACTGAAGACATCACAAAGACAAGAGACCAGGAATGAAGAACATCAAAGTAGTCAGGAACAAGGAATGAAATCCCAAGACAAGGATGCCAGGCAGGAGCTGGAAATGTAGATCCTCAGGAGACCAGCTCCAGGGAGGAAGTTGCTCCTTGTGAAGGTGAGGAAGGACTGAACTGAGGAGGCTTTTGTAGGCTGAAGCAGGAAACACCCTGGGAGGAGTAAGGAAGGGACCACACCTGCACTAGCCCTTTATGAAGGGCAGAGAAGTGTGGCTTCACCCCTTAAGAGGACACAGGAAGCAGTGCAGGACCCTGGACAGCGGCCCTGCTATGATACGGATGGCTGCAGAGATGAAGCAGGCCTCAGGGCAGGCTACGGGATGAACGGCGGCCTCCCTGCCATGAAGGATGCACCGAAGGCGGCCTTCTGCAGCAGGAAAGGCCGATGCTGAAGGCCTTTCCTTCCAGGTAAGGTTGGTGGCCTCCGGGCCACATGGAATCGCTAGTCAGCGGCATCTTGCCACATACAGCTGTACCCTGATGGCTCCCTGCCACCGGGGGAGGCAGCAGCGATGTTGGTGTCCAGCGGGCCGCTTTAGGGGCGGAAGCGCGGCTCCCAGCCGCGGGGAGAAGTGCCAGCAGCCTCCGGGTCATGCCAGAGAGAAGCACGGCTCCTGCACGTGATAGGACTTTGGCGGTCTCCGGACCACAAGAGGCTGCAGTAGCGTGGCTCCTGCCACGTGTGCAATGCGCTGCCAGTCTCCAGACCGCGAGAGAAGAGGAGAAGAAGGTGGAGAGACAGCCTGTGGCTCCTGCCACAGACCGAATCGTAACAATTGGCCACTGTTGCAAACAGGATGTTGGGCTTGATGGACCCTTGGTCTGGTATGTCTTATGTTCTTATGTTATGTTCTTATGTAAATCTAAATTAAATATATAAAAATCAACTTACCCCCCCCCCCCCCCAGCAGAATACCTCATACTAGGCAGGGGGGCTGTGCATCTACTCTATCTTCCAAATATAAGCACAGTAGCCAAATCAGTGCCCCCTCAGGCAACTCACAAAAAGACTTCTCAAAAATATGAAGTGCAGGTTGCCACCCATAGAGCATGGCAAATCTAAAAATGACCACCAAATAGCACACTGCAAAGAGCGGCAGCAGCATAAGAAAATAAGACATGCCATGCTTGGTCAGACCAATGTTGAAAGTACATGGCAGATCCTATAAAGTAGATCTGTTTCCGTAACACATACACAAGAATAGTAATAGCTTTCCTTAGTCTACCTGACTAATAATATGGTATGGACTTTTCTTCTGGAACTCATCCAAACTTCTTTTAAACCCTTCTGTGCTAGCTGCCTTGACCATGGCCACCAGCAACACATTCCACAGCTTAATTGTGTGCTGAGTGAAAATACTTTCCACAATTTGTTTTAAATCTTCTGTTTACTAGTTTTACATTATGTCCCCTACTTTTAGTATTTTTAAAGGGTCATTAGTCATTCTTTATTTACCCATTTCACCCTACTTATGATTTTATAGATGCCTATCATGTCTCCTCTCAGCCATCTCTTTTCCAAGCTGAAGAACCCTAGCCTGCATATTCTTTCAATATAGGAGAGCTGTTCCATCCCCTTTATCAGAATTGTTGAATTCTCTGCACCTTTTCTAGTTCCTCTATATCTTTTTTGAGAAGAGATAACAAGAACACACACAGTACTCAAGGTGTGATCGCACCATGGCCAACAATATTTCTTTCTCCATTCCTTTTTGGATCATTCATAACATTCTATTTGCTTTCTTGACTACCAATATATAGTGAGCTGAGGATTTCAATACATTGTCTACAAGGACTCCTAGTTCTTTTTCCTGGGCTCCCATTTCAGAACCCAGCAATGTGTATAAGTAGTTGAGATTATTTTTACCTATGGGCATCACTTTGCAATTTAATTTTATCTGCCATTCAGTTGCCTGGTCTAGTATCACAAGGGTCCTCTGCAGTGCAAGGTCGAGGTTGAAATGGCTCAAAAGTGGGATATTAATCAAACAATAAAAATGTTAAGCCCAACAGGTTAGATGGGCCAGCCTGCCTCCTCTAGTTTGCTGCAACTGACTAAAGATGTGTTATAGAAGGGTTTTTCAGGTGCCCTTGGGCCTCGGCCCAACCCCAGATGAATCTAGGACCAAACAAAGGGTTGGCGGTGTGTCCCAGCATGGATGGAGGCTAGGTCTTACCCTCTGCCAGATCTGCATGCTCCCAGAGCCAACAAGTTGATGTTGGTAGATGAACAGTCCTCCGACCGTTCCCAGCCCTTTCGGACCTGCTACATAGGATCGGCATGGAGCAGCAGGCCGGACTGAAGATGAGGGCAGATGGAGGCCTTGTGACACAAAGACTTTGGACATCACAGGACAAGGATATCACAGACGAGGGCTGATGCAAAGACATCACAGATGAGGTGAGGAACTTGGAAGACTCAAGACGAGACGAGAAGCTGGGGAGGTTATACATTGGCACTGTCTCTCAGTGCACCCTACACAGTCCACCCGTGGGACTAGTCACGGGCCACCCTGTCCCACTGCGTGCCCTACACAGCCTGAGGAGGCTGGTCATCGACCAAGCAGAGAGTAGGACGAGCGCAGGAAGGAATCCAGCCGATGCGAAACTCCGATGATGGAGTCGATGTCATCCGGAGAACCACCAGAGCTGGCAGGTCTTGAAGGCTCAGGAGCGCAGGGCATGAATCCAGCTGCACGCATCTCCACTGACGGAGACGTGTCATCTGGAGAACCATGGAGCTGGCAAGACAAGAACTTGGAAGGCACTGGAGAAGAGCATCAGGAAACCTGGAACATCAGGAAGCAAGACATCGGGAAACGAGACATCAGGAGACCTGGACGAGGACCTCAGTAGACGAAGACATGGCACAAGAAGCAGACGAGACATGGAGCTCCAACGAACAAGAAGGACCTGACGGAGCGCTGGAGGGCAGAAACTTTCAGGAGTGAAGTAACTCTGATGCAAGGCAAAGGTGGAATGCAGGAGCAGCCCTTTTATAGGGCTGATACAGGAAACAGTCCTTAGGTGGGGCCCAGGGCATATCCGGCCATGGGCCCTTGAAATCTGGCAAGGAGGCGTGGCCGCGCACCTAGAAGCAGGAATAGGAGGCTGTGCAGGACCGTGGACAGCAGCCCTGCACTGATGTCGACACGGAAGAAGCAGGGCTGGGCCGAGGAGCAGGCCCCGACGTCAGCAGCGGCTTCTGCTGCTGCAGGAGGACCCGAGGGCGGCTCCAGCTGCTAGGAAAGCCTGGGGACTGCGGCCTCCAGCTGCGAAGATGGCGGAGAAGTCTGCGGCTCCAGGTGCGGTGAAGAGAGCATGATGGGCGGCCTCTGGGCTGCAAGAAGCAAACAGTCTGCGGCACTGGCCGCGGGGGAGGCCCGACGTAGGCGGTGTCCGGCCTCATCAGGAAGGCAACAAAGGTGAGGAGCCTGCTCACGGGGGAAGCCCGCAGGCAGGATTCATAACAAGATGATGATGTTTCTGTGCTCACTGGAACAGTATTAATATTCACTTTTGTGTATTATCTGTAGATGATGGTTTCATTAATATGACATGCATAGATAATGCATTTCTTGTATAGCAGATATTGGGAAGACATTGTGGTTTTGTTATGTTAATTCAGAGTGTTGCTCATTTTCATTAATGTGAGCTATAATATAGACTGACAGATCTACTTTCTAAATTAAATTCAGTTCTCTGTTTCTAGTACAGCAAGATTAATTTTATGCCTGTCAATTTGTTCTGATAGCATATTATGAAACACTTGCAATCTCTACATTCAAAATTGTTTTCATGGATGTAACACTAACATGTTTCATTCAATTTAACACCGCTCCTTCTATTAAACTGAAACTGCCAGATTTTACTCTTGTACTATTTAAGATGTCAGCTGGGTTGTGAACTTAAACTGCAGTGCAACCATGAGATAAACTACATTATGGGGTCAGTTTCAATTCAAAAGCCAATTTACGTGCACAAAATAAGGGCATATGTTTGTAAATAGTATATTATAAAATTACCTAGGCTTTGGGGTACATTTTAAAAAACAGCGTGCGCGCGTACTTTTGTTCGCGCACCAGGCGCGAACAAAAGAACGCCGGATTTTATAAGATACGCACGTAGCCGCGCGTATCTTATAAAATCTGGGGTCGGTGTGTACAAGCGGTGCACATTTGTGCAACTTGCGCACGCCGAGCCCTGGGTGCGCTGCCGTTCCCTCTGAGGCCGCTCCGAAATCGGAGCGGCCTCGAAGGGAACTTTCCTTCCACCCCCCCATACCTTCCCCTCCCTTCCCCTCCTTTCCCCTACCTAACACACCCCCTCAGCCCTATCTAAACCCCCCTACCTTTATCGCACAAGTTACGCCCGAAGCAGGCGTAACTCGTGCGTGCCGATGGCCCACTGCTGCGCCATCACCCGACCCGGGGGCTGGTCCGGAGGCCTTGGTCACGACCCCCGGAACGCCCTCGGGCTGGTACCATGCCCCCTGGAACACCCCCAACACGCCCCCCTAGTAAAGCCCCGGGACTTACGCGCATATCGGGGCTTGCGCGCGGCATTCAGCCTATGCAAAATAGGCTCAGCATGCGCAGGGTTTTTTTTTAAGAGTTAAGGGGTAGATTTTCAGAGCCCTGCTCGCCTAAATCCGCCCAAAACCGGGCGGATTTAGGCGAGCAGGGCCCTGCGCGCCGGGAAGCCTATTTTACATAGGCCTCCCGGCGCGCGCAGAGCCCCGGGACTCGCGTAAGTCCCGGGGTTCTCGGAGGGGGGCGTGTCGGGGGCGTGTCGGGGGGCGGGCCCGATCGTCGCGGCGTTCCGGGGGCGTGTCGGCAGCGTTTTGGGGGCGGGTACGGGGCGTGGCTACGGCCCGGGGGCGTGGCCGCGCCCTCCGTACCCGCCCCCAGGTCGCGGCCCGGCGCGCAGCAGGCCCGCTGGCGCGCGGGGATTTACGTCTCCCTCCGGGAGGCGTAAATCCCCCGACAAAGGTAAGGGGGGGGTGTAGACAGGGCCCGGCGGGTGGGTTAGGTAGGGGAAGGGAGGGGAAGGTGAGGGGAGGGCAAAGGAAAGTTCCCTCCAAGGCCGCTCCGATTTCGGAGCGGCCTTGGAGGGAATGGGGGGAGGTAGCGCGGCTCGGCGCGCGCAGGCTATACAAAATCGATAGCCTTGCGCGCGCCGATCCAGGATTTTAGTGGATACGCGCGGCTCCGCGCGTATCTACTAAAATCCAGCGTACTTTTGTTTGCGCCTGGAGCGCAAACAAAAGTAGGCTGTTCGCGCTCGTCTGAAAATCTACCCCAAAGCGCTTAACTTAAGCGCGTAACCCTTTTAAAATCCTGCCATTTGTATGCATCAAAGTATAGGCAGTACACGATTTCATGCATACTTTGATGCGCACAAAAATGGCATTCTAAGAAGCAGAGTTTAGATTTAGATGCATATTTTTGATTTAAAAAAAAAAAGTGTGCACATACTTTAACATGCGCAATACTGCACTCTGCAAAGAGCAAGTGTGACTTTGTGCACTTTATTCAGGTTAATTTGTATGCATCCGTAGGGATAATTTTCAAAGCAAACTTATTTACATGATAGTAATGCCTAATTTAAACGGGTTGTTATAAAATGACCCTCTATGCGCCATAAATTATTTTCCTGTTTCACTTTTTCTTAATAGATGATACCCCTAGAGTATCAGATTCTAACAAAGGCAGCTGTTATTTATTAACTGTAGACAGTGTTCCCTATCCATTTATAAAGCATTGTATGCTGGGGAACCTACACAAATTACAATTTTTGTTGTTATAATTTTTAGTTAACAATAAACAAGCAAATATTTTCTAGATTGATGGGATGGGATGCACAAATGCATTTCAAGTATCTAAGGTCCTGGTCAGTATTATTGAATACTAAAGTTCATACCAAAACAATTTACAGGTGAATTTTCAGAAATGTATATGTGTACAAATTAGTAGGGATGTGCAGACCAAAAGTTTATGTTCATAAGTCCATAAGTCGAAAGGGGGGGTCATTTGCGGTCAATATGGACATATGGAGAATTCCATAATTTGAGTCTATGTCCATATGTGCAAATACAAATTTAAACCCCTCACCCTCCTTAATCCCCTCCCCCCCCAAGACTTACCAAAACTCCCTGGTGGTCCTTTGCGAGGAGCACGTGACGTCGGCGTCACGTCGGAGTGACGCGGCGTCACTGACGCGGCGTCACGTGATTCCCCGCCCGTTCGCTCCGGGACCCTCGTTCGACCCAAAAGGAACTTTTGGCCAGCTTGGGGGGGGCCTCCTGACCCCCCCCCAAGCTGGAGGGGGGGGGTCAGGAGGCCTGTCAGGAGGAGGCACGTCAGGAGTGACGCCGCGTCACTCTGACGTGACGCCGACGTCACGTGCTCCTCGCAAAGGAGTTCAGAAATGGCCTCCTGACTCCCCGCTGGACCACCAGGGAGTTTTGGTAAGTCTTGGGGGGGGGGGGATTAAGGAGGGTGAGAGGTTTAAATTTTTATTTAGGATCAACAATCGCGATTTCCAACGTATTCAACATAGCTATGTTGAATAAGTTGGAAATCCGATCATTTTCGCCTCATTACTTTTTTAAGTTAAAAAAAAAAAAGTTGCGTTTTACATTTAAGTTCAAAACGAATGCACACCCCTACAAATTAGCATATATGCACATACGTAGCCTCTGCTTGCTTATTACATATTTTATAAATGTAGAATGTATGCATATATATTCACTTTCATGCTCTCAAATACGTGCGTATAAAAAGGGGCGGTCTAGAATTATTCCAGAGTAGGGCCACATTTTGCTTCTAAGTTGCTATTTTAAAAGTCACTTACAGACATTTCCTACTTGCTTATGTATTTTTACATCTACTAATTATCTGGCGTAAGTGATATTAAACGTGTTTATTGTGTACCATTGGTTGGGTGGGAGGTCTGGATGAACTGGGAGGAGTTCAGGCTAAAGAACTAGGAGGGATGTGGTGACCTTGAAAAAGACTGGGCAAACTGGTGTACTAATTGGTAAAACTGGTAATTTCCTTGACGTGCATGTTTTAAAATTGGCCGACTTGCATGTGTAAATCCTGAAATACTGGAGTAAGTTCAAATTTACTTTCAGGTGTAAAATATACAAGCATATATATTTAAAATAGGTAGGAAAAGTATGTGTTCAATACATTAAAATACTTGCTTTCAATGCATTGCATGTGTTTGCGCATAAGCCTATGCACACATGCATGCAGAAGGGTAAAGATATGCATATTTTATAAAACATGCAATATTTGCAATGGGTAATAAATTACTTTGGTAAAACTATTCATTGCTATATACGGTATATGCTCAGATGCCGCTGCATTCATTTGTTTGAAAGTTGTCCTCTCTGTGTACATGTTGGTAAAAACTGAATGTGCATGCTAGAATGCCATGTAATGGCCTATGCACTAAAGGGGATAACATGGTGCATTGGTGCTAAGTCTGTGGATGCCTTTCTATCCACAGATTTTGCACCAATTTTCAAAGTGAAAATAAGTACATACATTTACTTAGAAAATTCTGTCAGGAAAACTATCCAGACACATTTCTATCTGCTAATTTGTGCAGATAGGGGTAGATTTTCAGAGGGTTACGCGCATACGTTACGAGCGAAACCCCCGAAAACCTACCCCAAACCCGCCCCTGCGGGTGCCGAGCCTATCTTGCATAGGCTTCCGGCCCGAGCAAAGCCCCGGGATGCGCGTAAGTCCCGGGGCTTTCCTGGGAGGGGGGGGGGGCGTGTCGGGGGCGTGACGCGGCCGGCGCGTCATCTGGGGGCAGGGCCGCGGGTGTGGTTCCTGCCCGGGGGCGTTCTGGGGGCATGGCCGCGGCCTCCGGACCAGCCTCTGGACCGGAACATGGTGCACCAGCAGCCGGCTCGGTGTGCGCAAGTTACGCCTGCCTTGAGCAGGCATAACTTTTGCAACAAAGATAGGGGTGTGTGTAGATAGGGCCGGGGGGGGGGGGGGGGGGGTTAGGTAAGGAAAGGGATGGGAAGGTGGGGGGAGGCCGAAGGAAAGTTCCCTCCGAGGCCACTCAGATTTCAGAGCGGCCTCAGAGAGAACGGAGGCAGGCTGTGCGGCTCGGCGTGCGCAGGCTGCCGATTTTGGGCATCCTTGCGCGCGCCGACCCCAGATTTTAATGGATATGCGTGGCTATGCGCGTATCTATTGAAATCCCGCAAACTCTTGTTCGCGCCTGGTGCGCAAACAAAAGTACGCGTGTGCGCAACTTTATAAAATCTACCCCATAGTGTTTTCTAAGAAAAAATGTCAGACGTACAAGCCCCCCCCCCCCCAGATCCTTCCCTCAGAAATGTCTCTTCTCACTGTGCAACACCTGCCACACAGTTTATAAAAGACTTGCACAAATTTCTGTGTGTCCAATTACATATGCAAATTGTGTACCAAAAACTGAAAGATGGGTTCTCTATGGCCTTAGTGCCTATGTTTAGCTTAAGTATACTGTATCTTAAATGATACTATATATTTAGAACAGAGCTTCTCAAATCTATCCTTGGAACCACACAGCCAGTTGAGTTTTCATAATATCCATATGAAAATTCATGAAGGGCCTCCAGGACAAGTTCGGGGAGCTCTGACTTAGAATTAGAAATCTGCATTTTTCAAGTCATTTTGTTTTGCTTTAATGCATGCATAAACATTTAGGGGTAGATTTTCAAAGGGTTACGTACGTAACTTACGCATGTAACACCGAAAACCTGCCCATGCGTGCGCCGAGCTTATTTTGCATTGGCTCGGTGGCGCCCGCAAGCCCCAGGACGTGCGTATGTCCCGGGGCTTTGAAAAAGGTGCGGTAAGGGATTGGTCCTGAGTCCTCTGGCACAGCGGCCATGCCGGAGGTTCGCGCACCAGCAACGGACAGGCGTAACTTAGAGAACAAAGGTAGGGGGGGAATTAGGTAGGGCTGGGGGGTGGGTTAGATAGGGGAAGGGAGGGGAAGGTGGAGGTGAGCGAAAGGAAAGTTCCCTCCAAGGCAGCTCGGGGCGCGCTGACCCCGGATTTTGATAACATGTGCGCAGTAGCGCGCGCATGTTATAAAATCGGGTGTACATTTGTGCGTGCTGGGTAGCGCACACAAATGTACCCCGTGCGCGCTCCTTTAAAAATCTGCCCCTTAGTGCTCACTCAGATTTGTGCTCACAAAAGATTTTTGTAATACAAGAAACTGTGCTCACCAAACATACTCGTGTATACATTAATACATTTGCACACAATTTTTATTTATTTATTTTATTTAGTCACTTTTTATATACCGATATTCATGAGAGCTTCGTATCAGTTTACATCACAAGTCATATTAGAAATCCAATAATGCATATCATAATCAATAAATAATCTTAAAAACATTTTGATTACTGGCAGCCGATGGCCTGAGTGCAGGAGGTCGCTCCCGGACCCCCGCTGGACCACCAGGGACTTGGGGGACCCTCCTGACCCCAGCTGGAACACCAGGGACTTGGGGGACCTTCCTGACCCCCACAAGACAATGGATGGCTGGTGCCATCTTGTGATCCTACCATGTGACAGGGGCTGACCAATGGCACCGGTAGACATAGTAAGGTCAAAGGCTATCTGTGCCATTTTGAATACCGGCAGCCGAGGGCGTGAGTGCAGGAGATGGCTCCCAGACCTCCCGCTGGACCACCAGGGAGTTCTGGTAAGTCTTGGGGGGGTCAGGAGGGTGGGGGGGGGGGGTTGTTTAAATTTGTTCCTTTAGATGGCCGAATAATTAGGCGAAGATTTGTTGTATTCGTGGGGAATGGCGAGACGTTTCGCTTCCCCACGAATACAAAGAATATGGCCCTATATGTTGCGGATTACCAATACGTAGGAAACGAATGCACACCCCTACCAGGCCACAAGAACCTGGCAATTACCTAAACACTAAGAAGTAGGGATGTGAATCATTTTTTGACGATTTAAAAGATCGTCCGATATATTTTAAATCATCAAAAATCATTAGAAAATGAGAAATAGGAATTCCCCCGATTTATCGTCAAAAATCGTAAATCGGGGGAAGGGGGAGGGGAAGGGGGAGGGCGGGAAAACCGGCACACTAAAACATCCTTAAAACCCACCCCGACCCTTTAAAATAAATCCCCCACCCTCCCGAACCCCCCCAAAATGTCTTAAATTACCTGGGGTCCAGTGGGGGGTCCCGTTGTGATCTTCCACTGTCGGGCGTCGGGCGCGTTGATAGAAAATGGCGCCGGCGCTACCTTTGCCCTGTCATATGACAGGGCAAAGGTAGCGCTGGCGCCATTTTGGTTCCTGTTCCCCGACGTCATGAGCGTAGGAGATCGCTCCCGGACCCCCGCTGGACCCCCAGGGACTTTTGGCCAGCTTGGGGGGGCCTCCTGACCCCCACAAGACTTGCCAAAAGTCCAGCGGGGGTCCGGGAACGACCTCCTGCACTCGAATCGTGTTGCCGTATGGCCGGCGCCATTTTGCAAAATGGCGCCGGCCATATGGCCATTTTGCATTACGTGTGCCGGTTTTCCCGCCCTCCCCCGATTTACGATTTACACGATATTTAAAAACACAAAACCACGACGATCCGATTCCCTCCCCCCCCCCCAGCCAAAATCGATCGTTAAGACGATCGATCACACGATACACATCTCTACTAAGAAGTGTTCTGACTTGGAAGGTGGACCCTTGGTCCGGCGAGGAAAGAAGTTCTCTCGTCGGAAGGCGAGGCCAATCACGAAGGCCGCTGGAGGTGATTGATGAAGATCTGGATGCAGGCGCCTCCTGCAGGTCGTTTAATCCAGATAGCTGGCGCCTCCAGCAGGTCGTGAGAACAGAAGCTGGCGCCTCCAGCAGGTCATGGAAACAGAAGCTGGTGCCTCCAGCAGGTCGAGAAAAGAGGAGAAACCAAAGCCGGTCCAGGGAACAATAGCCAACACACTCCGCAGCCATTCCAGGGATCGAGAGCCAGAACACTCTGCAGCCAGTCCAAGGGTGAAGAGCCAGGAAGTACCACAGCCAGTCCAGGGATCAAGAGCCAGAATATTCCGTAACCAGTCCAGGAGTCAAGAGCCGAGCAGGAACGACAGCCAATCCAGGAATCAAAACACGGAGGAGCAAAACAGGAACCACAAGCAGGAACACCACCAGAGCCACAAAGCCAAGGCAAGGTCTGAAGGCTCTGACCTTGCCTTAAATAATTGATTGAAGATGGAGTCAGGCAGGAAGGAACCCCCTAACTTCCTGTAGGGTTCCTTTAAGGCCAGGTTCTAGCCACCCGCGTGGCCCTAGTAAGATTCAGGGGGCGTGGCTTAACCGTGCCGAGGGGACGCCGCGGCCATCTTGTAGGGCAGCAGCACTGCCGCTGAGGCGGGCTGCCGATGCCGGCCCCAATGTCTGAGCCTGGCCCTGCCGCTCGGGTGAGTGACCGACCCCCGGTTGCGGTCTGCCGCGGCCGGCAATCATAACAAGAAGATCCCATGCTACTGATGCAATTATAGCAGTGGCTATTCCCTAAGTAGGATTCCTAATGTGGAATCTCATATTATGTAGCTATAATTTGGGTTTTTCTTCCCTTAGTGCATCACTTTGTGTTTGTACACATTACATTTCAGTTGCCATTTATATGCCCAGCCTCCCAGTTTTGCAAGGTCTTCTTGCAATTTCTTACAATCCTCATGTGATTTAACAACTTTGAATAATTTGGTGTCAATGGCAAATTTGATCACCTCAATAATTGTTCCCATTTCCAGGTAATTTATAGATATATTAGAAAGCAGTGGTCCTAGACCAGATCCTTGGGGCATTCCACTTTTCACTTTTCTCCATTGAGAAAAGTTACCACTTAGCCCTATTCTCTGTTTTCTATCTTTTGCCAGTTCTCAATAGAATACTGCCCCCCTCCACATCCCATGACTTTTTAATTTCTTTTTTTTTTTTTTTTAATTATTTTATTTCTGTGTTTTTCAACATTACATAATTCAATAATACAATTGAACTTTCACATAAGAAATAAGATATTCCAATGATTTATATCTTTACATTTAGATCATCAAACTTTTACTTTGCTTATTTCTTAAATACTAAACTAGATACTTGGAGAGAAGGATTAAGCAAGTTATAAACAGAAAAATATATATTCCTTTGAAAAATAAATCTAAGGGCTTAGCAGGGTTAAATATTTTCCCAATGTATCTGGACTAGGCTAGAACTTCCCTTTCTTGACTATGATACTCCTCCAGAAATTTCTCAAGATGTTCTGGCTCATAATATATGTATTTTTTTCCATCAACATACATTACAGTTTTACATGGAAATTTAACAGCAATGTTAATCCCGAATGTTCTTGCTTGGTTAGCTAATACTAAGAACTTTTTTCTTCTCTGCTGGGTTTCCCTAGCAACATCAGGGTATACCCATATCTTTTGGCCAAGATATAAGGAGGACCTTTTTTCCAAAAATATTTTCAAAACCTTTTCCTTTTCTGACGAAAGGGAAAATTTCACCAACAATGTGCCCCTCCTTTCAACTTGAACACTAAAAGATGTCTCAATTAATGCAGTTAAATTCAACGTTGTTTCTTGTTGTTGTTGCACTACTTCCTCAGCATTTCTCCAATTTATAAAATAGGCATTCACTATTTTTGGTATTTTCTCAGGGGGTAGGAGTAAAATCTCCTGAAAATAATTTTTCAGTTGTTCTTTTGGGGAGGTCAACCTGCACTTAGGGAAGTTGACCATCCTCAAATTTGTTTGTCTAATGTTATTCTCTAGCATCTCGACTTTCCTAAAGAGCATTGTATCACCCTGAATAATACTAGTCTGAGTTTGTTTTATCTGAATTATTTCTTCTTGCATCTTTTTTATTGCTAGGTCATTATTAATAACCAAAGGGTTTAAATTTGATATTACTTTTTGCATTTCATTTACATTCAAATTTAATTTCCCAATATCTTGGTGAATTACATTCACTGTTTTCCATATCATTTCTAACGTTATATTTTTAATATCACCAGTACTTGGTTGCCCTTGAGTTAGTGAAAGCTGAACATTAGAGATCCCAGGGGAGTCACTGCCAACTAAAGGAGAAGATCTTTCCAGTCCATTAACCGGTGCAGTACTTTCGCCGGTTAACTCTCTATCAGTTGATAGACGGAGGCCCCTTTGATTAGCAAGAGGATCTTTGCCTCCTACTTTCTCTGGCAATACCGTCTCTCTGCCAAGAATCTCCTCGATCGGGCTTGATTCCAATAACGCCATCCGTGTTAGAATCAGGTCAGATTCATTGGCCGACGCTATGCCCTTTGGTGGGGTAGGTGTCTTGGGAGCCCCGGGACTTAGGCTTACATCTCCCGATAATGTGAGTGCTTGCTCCTCACTCTCAATTATAATGGGAGTCTCCGGGGTTTGTTTTCCTGCTTTAGCATAGAATCCTGGCATAGTAGTTTGAACGGGTATAGATCGGGCTGGGGTCGAGGCATCCTGCCTTATCTTCCCCTTCCGTTTAGTGTGCGGCATCCCAATGGGGTAGCAACTCACAACGGACACCAAAAAATTTAAAATCCACAGTCTTAAGCAAGGTCTTCTCGCCCCTTTTTTTTTTTTCTAAACCAATTATTCAGAGAGAAGCGAAGTGATTGATAACATACCTTCGTGAGGTAGGAGATGGGCCAGGGATTTCCGCCTCCTCGCCTTCACCAGCCTAAGCCAGCCAAAGCCGCGCGCCCCTTACGGAGCGCGCGGCTTAGGCAGCGCGCCGACGGCACGACGTGCCGTCTGCCGCTTGTTTAAATAGCGGCAGACGCAGTCCGATGACGTCACTTGAGGCACCGCCCTGGCAAAACCCTCAGGGCCTGTAGTTTTCAATTTCAAAGTCCAAAAGTAGATGACCCGGGGACTCTCTCAAGGTCAGGTAGGCTGGTAATCTCTCCGGTCTCTCCTCCTTCTCCCCTTAATTTCTTAAGAAGTCTGTCATGAGAGAGTTTGTCTAATGCTTTCTGGAAATCCAGAAACATCATATCAACTGGTTCACTTGTTTATGTACCCCTTCAAAAAATGTAGCAGATATTAATGATACACATGAATAATTTTTTTCCAACAGAAAAGAAGCTGTAGAGCTAGAGGCCATGATATGAAACTCCAAGGGGGGACACTCAGTAAGTATTTCTTCACAGAAAGGGCAATAGATGAATGGAATACTCTTCCAGAAGAGGAGGTGAAGAGAAAAAGGAAGATGAAATTCAAAGGGGAGAGGGATAAACGCAGTGGCTAGAAGATGGAAATGAAGAAGCCTGATAATCTGTGGTAATTTTTGGTGTAATATTTCTGCCTGGGGGATGGGGGGAGGGGTGGAAACAACTAATAGAAGTGGCAGTTATAACCCTGAACAATTGCTGGGCAAACTAGATGGACCAGTTGGATCTTTATTTTCTGTCATTTACTATGTTACTTAATGTATCACCTAGTTAGGATTTTAGAAAATGCTGGGAAAGAGCCAGCTATCATAGTACATATGGAGGTCTTATTTAAAAGCATTTAGCCAACTAACTCTGAAGTTAGCCAGCTAAATGAATATTTGGCACATATCCAGCTAAATTCTAGCCAGCTAATAAGATAACCAGCTAGAATTCACCCTGCTAAATTAGTGTTGATCCAGGGGTGTAACTGGGAAGAGATGAGTTAGCCAGCTAAGTTAACCAGCTAACTCCAATATTCAGAGGTAGCTGGCTAAGTCTGGTCAGGCCAAAGAGTTGTCCTAGAGTTAGGCTTTAGTTAGCTGGCTTACTTTAAAATAGCCGGCCTTATTCAATAGTAGGGATGTGAATCGGGCTTCGGACGACTGAAAATATCGTTGATATTTTCAAAATCGTCAGAAATTGGGGGCTCCCCTGAAACGATAGGAAAACCCCACGATATTGATCGTGGGGGTTCTCTTATCGTTTTGGGGGAGGGCGGGAAAAACGGCACACAAAAATAACCCCTAAACCCACCCCGACCCTTTAAAACGAATCCCTTTGCTTCCCCCACCCTCCGGACCCCCCAAAAAACATTTTACAGGTACCTGGTGGTCCAGTGAGGATCCCAGGAGCGATCTCCCACTCCCAGGCCGTCGGCTGCCACTAATCAAAATGGCGCCGATGGCCCTTTGCCCTTACCATGTGACAGGGTATCCGTGCCATTGGCCGGCCCCTGTCACATGGTAGGAGCACTGGATGGCCCATGCCATTTTTAAAGATGGCGCCGGCCATCCAGTGCTCCCTCCATGTGATAGGGGCCGGCCAAAGGCACGGATTCCCTGTCACATGGTAAGGGCAAAGGCCATCGGCACCATTTTTATAAGTGGCAGCTGATGGCCTGAGAGCGGGAGATCGCTACCGGGACCCCCACTGAACCACCAGGTACCTGTAAAATGTTTTTGGAGGGTCAGGAAGGTGGGGGAAGCAAAGGGATTAGTTTTAAAGGGTCGGGGTGGGTTTTTTGTTTATTGGCTCAGGCGCAGCCGATAAAAAAAAACAGCAATCGGGCATGATGAAAAAAAACCCACATGTGAATCGGATCCGGAATCCGAACCAATTCCGATTCAGATTCACATCTCTGTTCAATAGTGCAGTTTCACTACTGAATATACCTCCAAAGTTAGCCAGATAAGTTTATCTGGCTAACTTTGCTATCCAGACTGCGTCTGAATATGGACCTTGTGAGTACCAATGACATAGAAAAGTGCAGGAGGGACGTTCTGGAGACATATTTAGGCTTTTGGTTAGGAAACTGAAAATCCAAACCTCTAGGGGCTACATTCTCAGAAATGCTCCCCATTTCACAAGCTGGGCTCCAGGGGCACTTTGAGCTCTAGAATCTCAACTCCTGGATGAGATGAGGGTGTAGAGAAGAGGGCTCTTGATTTGATGGTGCTGGGAAACATTTTGGGAAAGGAAGAGTCTATTCTGACAGGGTGGACTCCATCTTAACCAGAATAGAATGGAAGGTGAGGTGGCAGAAGTGATGAAAGGAAGTGTGGAAGGTGAAGGGGGTTAGAAGATGAGGTAGGGAACTGTAAAAGTTGATGGAGTGTAGAATGGGAAGTGAGAGAGGGTAAAATAGAAGGTGGAGGATAGAAGGTGAGGTGTATTGAAAGGTGAAGGAGTGCAGGATGGAAAGAGATGGGAGGGAAGTGTAGGGTAAGGAGGTGATGGACAGGAGAGGAGAAGGCAGGGAAGGGGATGGAAAAAGAAGGGGTTAAAAGGTGAAGAGAAGGAGAGAAGTGTGCAAAGTGTAAGGAAGGATGGGAGGTGAGAAGTGTTGTAAGTTGAGGGAAGGGGTTTTGGATAGTAAGAAAAAAGTAGGGATGTGAATCATTTTTGAACGATTAAAATTATCGTCAGATAATTTTAAAATTGTCCTAAATCGTTAGAGTGCACGATACAATACAAATACCCCCGATTTATCGTCAGGGGCATTTGTATTGTATCGTTAAATAGGGCACGGGAATTATTTGGGGAAGGGCGGGAAAACCGGCACACCAAAACAACCCCTAAACCCACCCCGACCCTTTAAAACCAATTCCTTACCTCCCCCACCCTCCCCCACCCTCCTGAACCCCCCAAAAATGTTAAATTACCTGGTGGTCCATTGGGGGTGTCCCGGCGTGATCTCCCGCTTGCGGGCCATCGGCGCCATTTTGGCTGCCACTAATTAAAATGGCGCCGATGGCCCGATAAAAAAAAAACCCACCCGACCCTTTAAATCGACCCCCCTTAGCCTCCCCCACCCTCCCGACCCTTTTTTTTAGGGAGGCCCGCGCCGCTAAAAAAAAAAACCCACCAGACCCTTTAAATCGACCCCACCCTCCCGACCCCCCCCAAAACCTTTTAAAATTACCTGGTGGTCCAGGGGGGCCTTGGGGGGTCTCGGTGAGAGATCCAGGGGGGCCTCGGGGAGAGATTTCCCATTCCCAGGCATCAGCTGTTCTAAAAAAAAAATGGCACCGATTCCCCTTTGCCCTTACCATGTGACAGGGTATCCGTGCCATTGGCCGGCCCCTGTCACATGGTAGGAGCACTGGATGGCTGGCGCCATCTTTAAAGATGGCTCCGGCCTTCTTTACTCATCAGCCCCTATTATACTATACTCTATAACTTTCCTTCCACCCCCCCGCACCCCCCCCGCACCTTCCCTTCCCCTACCTAACCCACCCCCCCGGACCTATCTAAATCCCCCCCTAACTTTGCGCGCGCCGGCCGGCTGCCCCACTCCGAGTTCTGGTCCCGGGGGCTGGTCAGGAGGCCGTGGCCACGCCCCCGGAACGCTCCTGGGCCAAAACCATGCCCGCGGCGCCGCCCCTGAAACACCGCGTCACACGAGACATGCCCCCAAAGCACCGCGTCACTGCTGGCACGCCCCCGACATGCCCCGACACGCCCCGACACGCCCCTCCATGCAAGCCCCGGGATTTATGCGCGTCCCGGGGCTTGTGTGCGCCGCCGAGCCTATGCAAAATAGGCTCGGCGTGTGCAGGGGGGGTTTGGGGTAGGTTTTTGGGGGGTACGTGCATATCCTACGTGAGTACCCCTTTGAAAATCTACCCATATGTGAGTGACACAGATCAGATATTCTGCTAGCATGCAGCTTCTGCATTAGCCTCTGTAGGAATCCTGTTTGGGTTTTCTGTTTCCAATAGGAGGTGTATTGTATTCTAGGGACTATTGCCTTTTCAAAGATAGGGTTCTTACTATTTGAGCCCTGGGAATTAGTGCTATTTTAGTATAACAAGTTTTCTGGATAGAGAAGGTAAATAGGCATTGGTTATTTACCCTTTCAAATATTATGTTTAGTGGACACTCCATGAAACAACAGATAGAAGATTTGAAACAAATCAGAGATAGTATGTTTTCATGCAGCTCCCAAGCAAACTGTGGAATTTGTTGCCAGAAGAAGTGATTGAGATGTCTAACATATCTGTGTTTAAAAGTGATTTGGACAAGTTCCAACAGAAAAAGTCTGTAAACCAAAGGTTCCCAAACATGTCTCGGAGGAACCCTACTCAGTCAGGTTTTCAGGATAGCATATCCTATGTTTTGTATATGATGAGAAAATTAGAGTTCTTGAAACTTTGGTGAGGTACTGTCTGACTTCATTTTATGAATCACACTGCAGAATAAGCTTTGAGTAAGCAACTGAGTATATTGAAGAGAGAAAAGACTCCATGAAATGTCTCTTAGGGATGTACATTCACTCAAACAAAGGTGTAAAATGTAACAAATGAACCCACTTTTGTTTCATTTCAAATTAACAAAAAAAAAAAAAAAATCATACATTTTTAATTTTGGGGAAATAGTGCAGACTATTAGCAAATAGTGTATGCTACTAGAAAAATAGTGCACACTATTTGTTAGTAGTGTGCACTATTTCCTGAAAACAAAAAACCCACAAAAAAAACAAAAAATACTACAAAAATGAAAAGCAAAGAAAAATTCTCTGAAAAAAGAAAAAATGAAATGAAGATGAAAAAAATGAACGTGCAGATCCCCAATGTCTTTCAGCATCTGATTCAATAAAGGTGTTTTCCCTCAGACACAAAATTGGGAGGAAATCTTTATAGGTGAAATTTAAAAGCCAGACGCACAGCAAAACCAAGAGAAACGTGAATATGTTGGGCCGGTGCACGACAAGCAGATTTTAAAAGCTACCCAAGTATTGCATATCTCCTAGTACACACACAAATGTAAACGTCCAAGAAAGGGGGTGGGTATGTGCATGGTCTGGGCAGGGCATGGGTGTTCCTGGATTTATCAATAAAACCAAAGCATAAATACTTATGCACACAAGGGTACATTTTATAATTTTGCGCGAGCGCGTACTTTTGTTCGCGCACCAGGCGCGAACAAAAGTATGCTGGATTTTATAAGATACGCGCGTAGCCATGCGTATCTTATATAATCCGGGGTCGGCGCGCGCAAGGGGGTGCACATTTGTGCAACCTGCTCGCGCCAAGCCCAGCGCGCACTGCCTGTTCCCTCCGAGGCCGCTCCGATTTCGGAGTGGCCTCGGAGGGAACTTTCCTTCGCCCTCCCCCCACCTTCCCCTCCCTTCCCCTTCCCCTCCCTCCGGCCGGATTTACGCACGCAGGGCATTTAAAATCCGGCCCACAATGCGCACCAGGGTCCCTAACCATGTAACTTTACTTCTGCTATGGATGGCATGTAAGTCCTAAAACAAAACATTATAGGCATGTGTGCAGGGTTTGAAGAGTTGGGGTTAAGAGGGGAAAAGGAAGGCCATTTGAATAGTGGGGGTTAAGAAGTTCTAATCCTTGCTTGGGCAAACTGGAAAAGAAGTGGTTTTACTGGCAATTATGTCGGTGCACGTTTCTACTAAAGTCCCCCCCACATATGCAATAGAGACGGCATTTGCACATACATGTGCACATCCATATAAAAGTGTGCACACATGCATGCATGTACAGCCTATTCTATACCATGCATGCATGGTATGTCCTAAAACGGTCATGTCTCTGGACCCTGACCAACATATGTGCATACATTTGCGTCCGTGAGCCAGAAAGTAAGTTACCGTCCCTGTGAATTAGGTCCTTAGTACTAGAGTAGTGAGTTTATTCTTCTATGCTATTCCATGCTCTGGGGGAGAAGAGGTTAATAAAAAAAATCAGTTTGAAATCCTTAGATCCTAGTCCTCTAATTTCTTTCTTATTTTATTTAAAATAAAGCATATACCACATGCAACATTATTTGAAGCTGTTTACTATAAAACATTTATAAAAACATAAAGTTCAAAATATCTAAAGTCAACATTTTGAGTCTTGATCCATATTAGTTAATTAGGATTAACTAATATGGATTAGTTAAAACACATTAAAAACCTTAATGTCATAAGACCTAAAATAATATAAACAAAAGGCCTTATTAAAAAAGATATCAATATCTATAGCCAACATCAAAATTCCTGATCAAATTAGTTAATTAAGATGTTAAAAGTCTGCCTGAACAGCCATGTTTTTAAATTCTTTTTTAAACCTTTTCATTTCTGGTTGAAGCCCTAAATTTTCAGGCATCGTATTGCATAAAATGGGGCTTACAACAGACATGGCCCTACCCCAGGGCCCATACCTCCTATAAATGTGCTTGGTGCCATTGATGATACATTCAAGAAAACTTATTAGCATTGCGTAAACTGCAGAGTGGAAAATTACAAGTCTAGAGCCCAAACAGGAGGTATCAGTGTAGTACAAAATTTTGTGGACCATTGTTAATACTTTGTATTGAATTCAGAATTGGATGGGAAACCAGTGAAGATTTTCCCAGACAGGGGTTATGTGATCCTATCTTTGTTTATCAGTGAGGCCTTGTCCTGCCGAGCTCTACAATAATTGGAGAAGCCTGCTAGTATTGGGAGGTACTCCTAACAATAAGGAAGTACAATAAACTAGGCCTGCAAAAATCATCCTCTGTAATACTGACCTAAAATCCTGGGCTTTCTTATTTTAATGACTATACATTTTCTTGCTGAAATGAGAAAATGGTATATTTTGTTTTATGTGTCAACCTTTATTGCTGTGTATTTAAGTGGACTAACATGTCAACAACACTGCTTGATATGAAAAAAATAAAGTAATAATGAGGTCTGTGGTTTGATAAACATTGGAATCGTTCCATTTACAATTTTAGTACCTGGATTAAAGAACCATTTTCATGTAAACACAGCCTTAAATGGTAGACGTTCAATGGAGCAGAGCGAATGGGGATACAAAGTCCAGAGCAATAATATAACTGAGAAGATAATGATGGAATTATAGCCCCTTAAAAGCCTGTTTTATACTTCATAAAAAAGAATATTGTACACACAAGACTGAAAGGCAAGAAAAGTGCGGTATAATTTGAGATAGCATTAATTATAAGTGAATTTAGCCAGTTTTGTTATATCTTACTAATTTTAAGTGTATTTTCTGCTGCAAACTAAATAGCTAGAATGTAGCTGAAAACTGACTTAAATCTAATTATTTATATAACAGAACTAGATAAATGTATTTATTTATTTCTAAAATAATTAATTTACCTGGAGTGGCAGGGTGGTGGGGAGGGAGAGAGGGACCTGAAAAAGCATTGAGAATTTGAATGTCTATCTGTGTGTGTGTGTGTGTGTGTGTCTGTGTGTGTGTGTGTGTGTGTGTGTGATGTGTGTGTGGGTGTGTGTGTGTGTGTGTGGGTGGGTGTGGGTGGTGTGTGTGGTGGGTGTGTGTGGGTGTGTGTGTGTGTGTGTGTCTGTGTGTGTGTGTGTGTGTGTGTGTGTGTGGTGTGTGTGGTGTGTGTGTGTGGTGTGTGTGTGTGTGTTTGGGGGGAGGGGGTATTTAAAAAATAGGGAAGGGGTGGACTTTGACGTGCTAATGGGGTCAACCTCAGAGCATGGAATGCTTTGCCACTTGAGATACAGGGTGGAAAGATGTGAAGTTTAGGAAAGGAATTAAATCTTGGCACTTTGAGCAATCTTTTAATAATATTTAGTCAATATGCATATAATCTATCTGGACTGGATAAAGAGTTTTAATTTACATTTTATGAGGGTGTATTTTCATGTTGAGTTATATTATTACATTTTGTTTTAGTGTAGATAACGTATATTTTATTAGTTTAACATAAGATACCTACTATTTATTTTGATTGATTTTATATTGTATTTATAGTAAACCACTTTGGTTTTAACTGGCAACATGGTAACAATAAAACTAGACTAAACTTTACAAGCACAAAGGTGAATTTTAAAAGCCTACGCATGCTAAAGCTGGGAGATATGCACAAGAGTCGGGCTGGCACACACTGTGCGGATTTTAAAAAGCCCGGGTGTACACATGTTTTCCCAGTACACACACAAAATTGTTTTTGCAAAAAAGGGGTGGGCATGGGCATGGTCTGGGAGGGGCACGGGCATTCCTAGATTTCTCAATGAAATCTGTGTGTGTAAGTATTTACGTGCAGCGCTTGCCGGGGTCCCCTAAACAATTAACTTTACTTCTGCTATGGATGTGTGTAAGTCCAGAAACCAAAAAACTAAAAGGGTTAGTGGGGTTTTATTTTAAGAGTTGGGTGCTAACAGGGTGAAAGCTAGGCTAGTTAGCTAGGAAGTCCTCTCCTTTACCTGGGAGAACTGGGAATGAACTGGGGAAACTGGCAATTGCATCAGCGTGCGTGTCTACTAAAATCCCCCCACTTAGGTGGTAGAGATGGCATTTGAGAGCACATGCGCAGCTGTTTCAAAGTTACGGAACCAGTGTAGAAGGTGGGGCTTGAGAACATTGGTCGGTATGTTAGCCTGCTGTGACTTCCTGATAATCTGAGAGTGACTGATATTCTGTTTTCTATTATTGATAGTAAATGTGATCTGATTTCATTGGTTCATGCTGATTCATGTTGGTTGCTGTGATCTTTGGACAGCATTTTGTAAATTTCACTAGTTATAACACTGTGTACCCATTGGGGTAGATTTTCAAACCGCGCAATTTGGCGTACTTTTGCTGGCGCATCAGGCGCAAGCAAAAGTACGCGGGATTTTAGTAGATACGGGCGTAGCCGCGTGTATCCGCTAAAATCCTGGATCGGCGCGCGCAAGGCTATCAATTCCGTATAGCCGGCGGGTGCCGAGCCGTGCAGCCTACCCCCGTTCCCTCCCCTCACCTTCCCCTCCCTTCCCCTACCTAACCCACCCGCCCGGCCCAGTCTAAACCCCCCCCTACCTTTGTCGGGGGATTTATGCCTCCCGGAGGGAGACGTAAATCCCCGCGCGCCAGCGGGCCGCTAGCACGCCGGGACGCGACCTGGGGGCGGGTCGGGAGGGCGTGGACACGCCCCCGGGCCCGCCCCCGGAAAGCTCCCGACACGCCCCGAAAACGCCGCGCGGTTCGGGCCCGCCCCCGACACGCCCCCCTCAGAAAACCCCGGGACTTACGCGCAGGGCCCTGCTCGCCTAAATCCGCCCGGATTTGGGCGGATTTAGGCGAGCAGGGCTCTTAAAATCCGCCCCACTGTGTTTTACATTTATAGGGCCTGATTTTCAAAAGCATTTACATGCATAAAACCTAGTTTACTAGTGTAAGTGGGCTTTTGGAAATTGCAACAATATACGCCATTGAATTGTCCATAGGATTTACCTTTGTAAGTGCACTTCACACGTGTAAGTGGCATTTGAAAATTGTTACGTGCATAACTCCTTTGAAATTCACCTGTAAGATTGTAAAAGAGCATGCTTGTTTTGTAATCCATTTTGAACTAGTTATGCAATTTTTCCAGATATTTTTTTGCCTATCCAGTTTTTCCTTGCTTTGGATATGTTAGTTATACAATGCTTTTGGTTTAAAGTCTAGTACCTCTCCGAATGCAGCCTGATGAAAAACAGGCCATGTCAGATAATTTTTTATCTGTTTATTTTTGACTTACTAAGCAGATTTTGCTGATAATAACATTTACCTATTACATTTGAATTATTGTCACTCCTTGAATCTGCATTCATGTATCTTTTATATTTTCAATGCATTCAAGGGAATAATTCACTGGTCTACATCAATTTTGCTGAGTACAAGATAACATGTGATCTTTATGTATTTTAGTGTGCTGATGTTGTTATTCTGTCCTCATGGGCAGCCTCTTACCTTCTCTCTCCCTGCTCCTTGGCCTGGAGGCCGCAGTCACCGGTCTTCCTTGCGGCTGGAGCCGCTTCTCAGTCTGCCCTCTACGGCTTGAGAGCTGCCGACAACGCTGGGTCTGTTCCTAGGCCCTGCCCTGCTCTTCGGCATTAGCAGCAGGATGGCCGCTGGCCATGGTCCCACACAATTTCCTGCTTCCTGTTCCTAAGGCATGGGCCACGTCTCTTCACAAGATTTAAAGGGCCCACGGCTGGATATGCCCTGGGCCCCACCTGATGACTGTTTCCTGTCTTAGCCCTATAAAAGGGCTTCTCCAACACTTCAGCTTTGCCTTGCATTGGAGTTACTTGCTCCTGGAAGTCTCGTCTTCCAGCGCACCGTCAGGTCTTCATTGGAGCTCCATGTCTCGTCTGCTTCCTGTGTTCGTGGCTTCCTGATGTTCCATGTCTTCATGTCTTGAGGTTCCTAGTCCAGGCTTCCTGATGTTTTACTCCCTGATGTTCCAGGCTTCCTGATGTTTCACTTCCTGATGTTCCTAAGTTTCACTTTTCCTTCGCTCATTCCGAGTCCTCCTGACCCTCCAGCTCCTTTGGTTCTCCAGATGACACCCTGATGGGGTAAATCCGTCTCATCAGTTCCTGTTCCATTCATTGGAGTTTTCAACTCAGCTGAATTCCCTTCCTGTGCTTGACCCACTCTCCGCGTAGTCCATTACCAGCCTCTCCAGGTTGTGTAGGGTGCGCAGTGGGACAAGGTTGTCCACGACCAGTCCCGCAGGTGGACTGTGTAGGGCACCCTGAGAGACTGTGCCAATGTCCGTACCTTCCCAGCTTCTCATCTTGTCCAAGAGTCTTCCAAGTTCCTCATCTCGTCCAAGAGCCTCCAAGATCCTCATGCACTTCCAGAGTATTCTCGTCCATGTCTTGAGTCTTCTGTGTCACAAGGCCTCCATCTGCCCTCATCCTCAGTCCAGTCTGCTGCTTCTTGCCGATACCTAGCAGCAGGTACAAAAGGGCTGGGAACGGTCTGAGGACTGTTCACTTACCAACATAGTGTTGTTGGCTTCCAGAAGCATGCAGGTCTGGCAGAGGGTCAGACTTTGTCTTTGTCCATGCTGGGACACGCTTTACCAACCCTTGGTGCTGTCTTGGATTCATCTGGAGTCATGCCGAGGCCCAAGGACACACATTCCCCTCAAGTTGGGATCACTCCCCACATAACAGCTGAATCCAAAAATCGCATCTGTTTCCTCCAGTCACGTCTGGTTTTTCTGCAAAATACTGTCTACTCATAGGGGCGGATTTTAAAAGGCGCGCGAATAGCCTACTTTTGTTTGCGCCTGGAGCGCAAACAAAAGTACGCTGGATTTTAGTAGATACACGCGGAGCCGCGCGTATCTGCTAAAAACCTGTATCGGCGCGCGCAAGGCTATGGATTTTGTATAGCTGGCGCACGCCGAGCCGCGCAGCCTACCCCTGTTCCCTCCAAGGCCGCTCCGATTTTGTCCAAGAGTCTTCCAAGTTCCTCATCTCGTCCAAGAGCCTCCAAGATCCTCATGCACTTCCAGAGTATTCTCGTCCATGTCTTGAGTCTTCTGTGTCACAAGGCCTCCATCTGCCCTCATCCTCAGTCCAGTCTGCTGCTTCTTGCCGATACCTAGCAGCAGGTACAAAAGGGCTGGGAACGGTCTGAGGACTGTTCACTTACCAACATAGTGTTGTTGGCTTCCAGAAGCATGCAGGTCTGGCAGAGGGTCAGACTTTGTCTTTGTCCATGCTGGGACACGCCTTACCAACCCTTGGTGCTGTCTTGGATTCATCTGGAGTCATGCCGAGGCCCAAGGACACACATTCCCCTCAAGTTGGGATCACTCCCCACATAACAGCTGAATCCAAAAATCGCATCTGTTTCCTCCAGTCACGTCTGGTTTTTCTGCAAAATACTGTCTACTCATAGGGGCGGATTTTAAAAGGCGCGCGAATAGCCTACTTTTGTTTGCGCCTGGAGCGCAAACAAAAGTACGCTGGATTTTAGTAGATACACGCGGAGCCGCGCGTATCTGCTAAAAACCTGTATCGGCGCGCGCAAGGCTATGGATTTTGTATAGCTGGCGCACGCCGAGCCGCGCAGCCTACCCCTGTTCCCTCCAAGGCCGCTCCGAAATCGGAGCGGCCTCGGAGGGAACTTTCCTTTGCCCTCCCCTCACCTTCCCCTCCCTTCCCCTACCTAACCCACCCGCCCGGCCCTGTCTAAACCCCCCCTTACCTTTGTCGGGGGATTTACGCCTCCCAGAGGGAGGCGTAAATCCCCGCGCACCAGCGGGCCTCCTGCGCGCCGGGCCACGACCTGGGGGCGGGTACGGAGGGTGTGGCCACGCCCCCGGACCGCCCCGGGCCGTAGCCACGCCCCCGTACCCGCCCCCAAAACGCTGCCGACACGCCCCCAAAACGCCGCGACGACCGGGCCCGCCCCCCCCCCGACACGCCCCCGACACGCCCCCCTCGGAGAACCCCGGGACTTACGCGAGTCCCGGGGCTCTGCGTGCGCCGGGAGGCCTATGTAAAATAGGCTTCCCGGCGCGCAGGGCCCTGCTCGCGTAAATCCGCCCGGTTTTGGGCGGATTTACGCGAGCAGGGCTCTGAAAATCCGCCCCATAATCTCTTATAGCAATAACGTAACATTATTATTTAGATATGCTGAATACACAAAAGATAATTAATGCACAGAAAGACATGCTGAATACACATTCAGTATAGCCAATAGGAAGACTGCTTATTAAACAGTTTTAAACTGCTGATGTCGGCATTTTATGGCTATATAAGCAGCGTGAAAACCGATGACAGCATTCAGTCATTCAAGAGGCTTAGAAGTCGCAGCAAATTTAACTCTGTTAAATCTGTTTTTGTTGAATATGTCATCCAACACTCAAATAGTTAGTGGATGGGACCGGAATGATCCTGATATATTCTGTTACATTTGTGATTGTTTTACAACACCCAAACAAAGGACAAATATATTTGACTTTGTACGAAAAGCTTATCATGCATATTTCAGGGTTAAACTGGGTGACCAGGACAAACCTTGGGCACCACATAAAGTGTGTAGGACATGTGTTGAAAACCTGAGACAGTGTACTATAGGTCAAAGAAAAAATCTCAGCTTTGGAGTTCCAATGGTGTGGCAAGAGCCCCAAAACCATGTTGATGACTGCTACTTCTGCATGGTAATTATTACAGGCATGAACACAAAGACAAAATCTTCCATCTAGTACCCAAATCTCCCCTCAGCTATAAGATCGGTTGCTCACTGCGTTGAAGTCCCTGCACCTATCTTCAGTACTTTGGAAAGTTCTGAGGACTATGAATTCTGTCATTCCAATTTTTCCAAAGACTCCAACGATGAAGATTTTGTGGCCTCAGAAATTGATGCCAGAAATTGATGCCAGAATGTGCCAGCCATTCACTCAAGCTGAGTTGAATGACCTGGTATGAGATCTTGATCTGCCAAAGTTGTCAGCAGAGTTACTGGGTTCAAAGCTAAAGGAAAAGAACCTGTTGGCTTCCGGTACCACATTTATGTATCGTAACATTACAAGGAAAGAATGGCCCACTAGAGAGAAATGTAATATCATTGAAAAGAATATTAAGAATGAACCATTTGTTAATCCTCAGAAAGTGTTGCTCCCCCAATTGCATATAAAATTGGGACTCATGAAACAGTTTGGGGCAGATTTTCAAAGCCCTACGCATGTAAATCCAGGAGGATTTACGTGCATAGGGGGGTTATGTGTGCCGGGCCTATTTTCAAAAGGCCTGGCGGCGAGCATAAAGCCCCGGGACATGTTTAAGTCCCGGGGCTTGAAAAAAGGGGTGGGGTGGGACATGGCCAGAGCCTCCAGGCACAGCCGTCATTTGCTGCTGTGCCCGGGATTGCGAGCTGGCCATGGGCTGGCGCGCGCAACTTGCACCTGCTCAAGGCAGGCGCAACTGGGTAAGATCCATTTTTTATGGGAGTTTAGCTTAGGGCTGGGGGGCGGGAGAGTTAGGGGAGGGGAAGGGAAAGGGGTGGGGAGGTAGATAGGGAAGTTCCCTCCGAGGCCGCTTCGATTTCAGAGCGGCCTGGGAGGTAATGGAGAAAGGCAGCGCGGCTCGGTGCAAGCAAGGTGCACAATTGTGCACCCCCTTGAACACGCCAGCCCCTGATTTTATAACATGCACGTGGCTGCGTGCACAAATGTATGCTGCGCGCGTATGTTTTAAAATCTGCCCCTTCGTTAGGGCTTTGGATCAAGTGCTTCAAGTACCTGTGTACCAAATTTCCTGCTCTTTCACATGAGAAGTTGAAAGCTGGCATATTTGATATACCGCAAATTAGGCTTCTAATCAAAGACAGATAATTCCTCAATACCATGAAAACCATAGAAAAGGATGCTTGGTTTGCATTTTCTGACATGATTACAGAATTTCTTGGCAATTTCAGGGCCGAAAATTATAACCTTTTAGTTCAAAATTTGTTGATTGCTTTTCAAAGACTGGGAACAAACATGAGTGTCAAATTGTCTTTCCTTGATAACCACCTGAACTACTTCCCCTCAAATCTTGGAGCTATGAGTGAAGAACAAGGAGAATGCTTCCACCAAGACATCAAAACCATGGAACATATAAATCAAGGCAGATGGAACACAAACATCATGGCAGACTACTGCTGGTGCTTACAGTGTGACAACCCTGATCATAACTATTCCAGAGCATCCAAAAAGAGAAAATGTCTCCCTAACTATTAAAATGTACACAACTATTGCTCTCTTGGTAAGACGATAGACTCATTTTTTGCATGAAATAAATATATTACATGCTATTGCTTCTTCAGAACTTATTACCCTTGATATTCGACTTTATAATCTTTAATCAAACATTTCTCATTTGTGAAAAAAATTGACATAGTGCATATTTTTTGACTTCATATTTGGAATCAGCACCTTTTATTTGGGTAAAATCAGCAAAAATAATTAGGTCAGCAGAAAACATTTTTTCAAATGTGGACCAGTGAAAAATATTAACTGTGCTACTTGAGGGCACTTTTCACAAATTAAGTCAGGTTAATGGTTAAAAAAAATTATCACATTCCATATTATGCAGTGTTAATATTCATGAGCTCATTTGCATACACTTGCATGTGACATGCAGTAGCTCATTAATAATTTACTCACATTTGGCCAACTTTATTTATTTATTTATTTAGTAACTTTTATATACCGACGAACGTTGGGAACATCTCGTCGGTTTACATATAACAGAACTGAGCAACAGGCTTTACAATTTTTGCGTAATTAGATAATTAAATGTAATGGCAGTACTACTCATCTGAGCATTGCAAATATCATGCATTAACATAGTTTTAACTCACATTAGGACTGATGTAATACAATCCAAATGAATTCACTTTACGCATATGGTAAAAACGAAGGCCTCATGGAATGCAGTAAACTAATGGCATGCAAATATCCTGTGATTAAAAACTGTGCTCTAAAAGGTAGATTTTAATACCCTTGCACAGGCATCCATGTGCGTGTGGTTGCTGGTGCACGCACATGGATGCACTGATTTTATAACATGCTTTTGTCAACGTACACATGTTATAAAATCCACTACCTGTGAACAGATGCTTGCCCGATATCACACACTAGAGATGTGATTCGGCCGAACATTTCAGTTCAGCCTTCGTTATCGGCCCGCCGCGGGAAATTTTATTTCCCGTGGTTCGGGCCCATTTTATTTAATCTACTCCCCCCCAAAAAAAAAACCGAAGCCTGAAACCCACCCCGAATTACAACAAGGGTTGTAAAAACAAAACAAAACCGCAAACCCACCCCAACGCTTCAAATTTAATTAACTGCAATCCCCCACCCTCCCGAGCCACCAAGACTTGCCCGACCAACCCCCCCCCCCCCCCCCCCCCAAGACTTCCTGAAAGTCCCTGGTGGTCCAGTGGGGGTTCCGGGAGAGATCTCCCACTCTCAGACCGTCGGCTGCCAGTAATCAAAATGGCGATGATGGCCATTTACCCTTACCGTGTGACAGGGGCTTTCGGTGCCATTGGCCAGGCTCTGTCACATGGTAGGAGCAATGGACGGCCGGCACCAACTTAAACAACACATTTCGCTAAAAGTAAAAGAAGGCTACGCAAAACTCATGATATTCAGAAGACTAAAATCACTACTAAACATTTAAAAAACAATGACCCAAAAAAAGAAAATAGGGCCTCCCAAGCATTCTGTCCCATCACTCCTACCAGGAAAAATGCCAGGGCCAGGATCTCCCCAGCCCCCCTTTATCCGATCTGGTGGGGATCTGTTGGAAAAGCCTAGGCCAAGACCAAAGCCTCGACCTTGAGTAGGCTGAGGCCATTGTGAATCACCATGACCTTGGCCTCAGGCTGTGCAAGGCCGATGCCTTGGCATCAGCCTCAGCTTAGGCCTGAAAATGGGCCCTGGCCTGACCTTGTGGTTCCAACCTGGAGGCCAGGTCCTGATACTAGCCCGGCGCTGGATCCCAATGACTTGGCTTCAGGCTGTGACCAGGCCAGACATCAGGGCCAGGCCCAGAGGTCAGGTCACAATGCCTGGGCCTTGGCTTAGACTGGAACCAGATTCCAGTCATAATGCCACATCCTGACATGGAGACAGTCTCCCAACAGTGGGCCCTCAGCCCAGACAGTCCTGATGCCAGGCCATGGCTGAGAGCCCAGATCTCAATGCCTAGGCCTCAGCCTAGGCCAGAGCGCCCAGATCTCAATGCCTGGGCCTCAGCCTAGGCCAGAGCATCGGCTCAGGTTTGATACCACGGCCCAGGCTGGAAGCCAGGTCCTGAATCTGGGGCATCAGCTGGGATCCAGGCCTGATGTGGGGCATGGCACAGATGCTGAGCCATGGTTTTAGGCCTGGATATGGCCTCCAACTTAGGCCAAGGCCCAGGCATCAGGACCTGACCTGGCCTTTGGATATCCAACGGATCAGGTAAGTGACTGTTCAAGGGGTTTGGGTCTCGACTGAGGCCCTGCTTTCTGCTCAAACCTAGGCTGAGACCCCAGTGTTGCACTTGGGGCTAGGCCATGACCTCTGCTTTGGGCCTCAGCAAGGCCCCAGTTTCAGGCCTAGGCCTAAGCCAAGGTACCAGGATTGGGCTCAAGCATAGGCCACAGCCCCTGCTTTAGGCCTTGGTCTATGCCCTAGGCGAGACACCATCTTCAGGCCAGACCTAGGCCATATGCTTTCATTTTAAATGAATGCAACAAATAAGGTTCATTTCATTTCAGGGTCCTCAATTCGTTTTGGGGCCCCCCAAATGAAACAAATTGCCCTTATTTTTTGCATATTTGAAATTAATTTAAAGCAAATGCACATCACTAATGTCTAGAGTGTGTGTGCCATTATGCCTTGAGAAATTGTATTGTGGGGGTGATATGAAAGTATTGACTGTTGATTCCCATGAATTCTGTTGTATTCAGTATTTATTCTTTTACCCAATAAATTGTTTTCAGGCTGGTTCATCCAGAAATATAGCTAATGGTTTGAATTAGAAATATTGTGTCTGTTACACTTTATTTGCCCAGCACTAGCAGGAGGCAGGGACCAGAGTTCATGGAGGGGAGGCTGTGAGAAAATGGTTAATGGTTATCCCTGCTGTTGCTGTTTAGGTTCCCTTCCCCATCTAAGAACCTGCTAAATAAATTTGGAAAGGAGGATGATTACGAAATAGGGAAACCCCCCCTTTCCATCAATTTATATATTCCAAGCAGAGGTTACACAGGGCTATGTTAAAAATGCTGCAGGTATATAACAAGCACAGAAGCACATTTTTAAAGGGATTAAGATACAAATTACAACCCAGGAGCATAAAGTTGGAATGAACATGGATACATGGAATGCTAGAAAGGTAGGTTAGGAACCAACAAACAAATCGATTGGCAGGGCACTGAAATGTCGCAAGAGATAATGTAAATAACTGGAGAAGTTTGGATGCCCAAGTATGATCGCTGAGAAAGAAAAGTTATACCTTAATATTGTGAAAATGATATTGAGGGTAGTTTAATACAGTTGTTCATATATTTTGAGAGACAGGATGTGTGTTAATTAAGGTAATGAAACACGGCCTATAAATGTGGACTACATAGGGAAAAACATCATCCAACATACAGGAGTAGATAATCAAACTACCCATGGTCCATGAAACCCCGCAGGTGGTTTTGTTTTGATTATCACCTTATGAAAAGTACCTGCATGGATTTGTGCCTGCTTTCCCTGTGCGTACTGTGTTTTTAGGAAATACTGCATAGTTTGGCTGGGACTAGGAATGCTGCAGAGAGAGTGGACACAGCCCCGAGGACAGGGAGGGAGTTGTAATCATTGCTCAATTAAAATACTTGGTGGTCAGATTTAAAGTCTGTGATGACAGGGCTCTGGAAGGAGGCCTAGTACATCCCCCACCTAAGATGGTCATTTTAAAAACAAGCGGCGTGAGTCCATACATGCGTGTATTGGCACTCAAGCGAAGATAGGCTGGATTTTTTAATTTGTGCGCGCATGTTGTAAAATACACCAATCATGCATAAGCATGGTCCTTAATTTTACTCAAGCAGAGCTAGCGCATGTGTCTCTTCCATGAGACTTTGTCAGCTTTTACGTGCATATGTCAGCAGATTTGAAAACATGCTCGCATGAGACACATTCCTAGTTTTCCAATTAGTCCACCAGTTTGTGCAGTTAATACTAGTGAGATCTTTCAGCCCCCTCTGGCTCTTCATCTTGCATGCTGCCCAGTTGACTCACACCCCTCGCCCTGTCCTATAAGCCCTAAAACTTTAAATCTCTAGACTTGCTCCTCATCAGGAGCAGCAGTAAAGTTGCGCAAATATCTAGTGTACGCACGCTATGGTTTTCGGTTTTAAAATACGGAGTTACGCAGGTAAGTCTTGGCCCCGGCCCAGAATGCCCCCCCCCCCCATACCCTGCTCCTTTTCCACCCCGTTATTCCTCACTTGCGTGCAAGTACATACACTTTTACGCAAGCAACTCTATTAGCATTGACCTGTAAGGCTGTTCTTCCTGTAAGCAGACTAGGTGCTCTGGAAAGAAAGGGGGATATAAAAACAGAATTAAACAAAAAGCAAGTCATCATGAATAAAGCTTCATGGAGCAGGAGGCTAAAACAAAAGGCAGTAACAAACTGCCTGGTCCAAAATAAAGGCTAGAAAATGAGAGTAAATATATTGAGAAATTTGCTATCTAACAAATATATTTTTATTTAAAATGGGGAAAAAAATTTTTGTTTTCCTTTAGACTTTTTTTAAAATCTCACTTCTTTGATTTCCTTTCATTTATTTGAAATGAAGAAGAAATCAAACCAATCGAAATGGAAAAAGAAAATAAGTACACGGAAAGCAAAAGAAATAGAAAAAAGGTCAGTTGCGGGTTCCTCCCCATTTTCAGCCAGCGCGCCCCGGTCTGCTTCCACTATGGGGTCCTCGCATGGCAGGAACGATCCCCGATGGCTCTTGCCCCACTGGTTGCTGTTTCAAATAAAGGCAATGGCATTTAAATTGTGTCATTAAACAGAATAGCATTGGCTGACCAGGCAAGGCTTCTGCCACGATGAGAAACAGCACCAGTGGGGCTGCCCTGTGAAGACCTGTGGATGGGGTAAGGAGATGGGCTTGGAGGAGGTAATGTGCTCAAGGCATCCTAAGGGGCTGTCCACAAGCCCAGAGGAGATGGGGGGATATTGCTACATTTACAAAAATGCAAGTGTTTGGGATTATCTTGTTTTTGCTAGGGCTTGCTGAAAATCATTTTTTAAAACAAAACAAAAAAACATGAACAAAGTTTTAAAAATTAAAACAAAATAGAAAACTTAGTTAACATTTTCTTTTTCATTTCAAAGGAAAGCATACCTATATAAAAAAAGAAAAAAAACATCACATTCCTTCCTTCTGTTGCTGCTGTTACCATGATTACTCAGGCACTGGGGAGTTTCACATATCCATGACTGAAGAAACACAGGATTCAAAGAGCCTGAAAGGGGCATATTCAATAAAATGTAAGGTTTGTAGGTTACTCTTGATGTTATCAAATAATTTTTGTGCCTGCTGTTTCAGACTGTTATTGATGTCTCCATAGACTGCTTTTTCATCTATTTGACCCGCTGTTGCTGTTCCTTTAAGAGTTTCTTATCATATGCTTTATGATATTATACTCAGCATGGGTCAAACTGCATCAGATCTCTATTATTTTTCTGTCACCATAGCTTCTTCCTGGACTGTGAAATGTTCACTTTTCTCTGTTACTGTACAAAATGCGATCAAATAATAATAAAAAAAATGACAGTGAAACTGTTATAGTCTTCCCATCTTGATTTGCTGGACTTTCAACTTTTGTATTTGATGCTCAGCTGTTAAAAAAAGTTATGTAACTATTAGCATTTAACTCTCTCACTAAGTTTATGTTTATTTTTATTTGATTAGTCGTACTTAATTAATTGATAAAACTAAGCAATATACAAATACAATTTGAAGAAGCCTAACAAGATAAAACTAGCAAAAATTACCTTTATATATATATATGTAAGGAAATTAGGCAAAAGTCAAAAGTATAAAGTACTTAATTGTTGAACACAAAGACAAAACAGAAAAAAGAAGCACTGTTGAGTGTTACGCTCCCCTTCAGTGCCCGGCCCGCGCACAGGCCTGCTCACCACACTAGCTCCTCTGCAGGTCATGGGCAGCCTCTCCAGTGGCAGCCACGAGCTCCTCCTGCCTCGGCGTCCCGCGGCAGCAGTCGCTGGGCCTTCCACTGTGCACCAGGCCTCACACCGGAGTTCGGTGTCTCCAGTGGAGTTGGCCATGCCTCTACGCGTGCACGCGTGCGCATGCAGATCACCCAGCCTCATGTAGGGCCAGGGGCGCATCCTAGCTCCGTGGCGTGCCCTGATTGAATGTTCAATATAAGGAAATCCCTGACTGCACTTCCTTGCCTTGGCAATCGGGTAGGTACTGCATGTGTACTAGTTTGCCTTCGCATTCACATTCTTGTTCCAGTCTTATTCCAGTCTTGTTCCAGCCTCGTTCCAGCATCCTACTGTTCCAGCATCCTAATGTTCCAGCCTTGTCCGACGTTCTTCTGTACCAGCGTCCTTCTGTTCCAGCGTCTGTTTCTCTCTGGTACTGACCTCGGCCTGCTCCTTCACCATTCTGTCTGCTGCCTGGATCCCAACCTCTGCCTGCCTATTGACCTCGTCTGACCCCTGGAACCTGACCCCTGCCTCGTTGACTACTCCTTTGACTGATCCTCAGATTATGACTTCGGCTGCCATTGACCACGTCTCCTGATTCTGGCTCTGTTCCTTGCCTTGCCATCGCCTACGCTGTTCTGGTCTTCCTTGCTCCACTAGACCTACAGCCTAGAGTCCGACCACGCTCCCGTGCTGTTCGTGGGCACGCTTCTCTGCTACCTCTCTGGGAGACCCTGTGAGGCCTACCTAAGTCCAAGTCGCCAGGGTCCCTACGGGCTATACCCGGGGGACCGCGGGCTTCCAGTGGTGAAGTTCATCCTAGCCTCTGTCTCCTCCTGTGCTCCACCCCCTGGGGGCAGGTGCTTCCTGGTCCCTACCAGGGAGCTGTTCTCCACTGCTCCAGGACAAGGGTCCACCTCCAAGCGCAACAGGTTGCCAAGGCCATGGACTCGGCAGAGTCTCCCGCCTCCAGGGCCCTACCGGGTTTGGCTGCCACAGTCCAAGAACATCGCAGGGCTTTGGAATTGCTAGCCTCTTCGGTGGAAGAGCTCCATTCCCAGCTGTGAGATACAGCTCTGGCCAATCCCATGGGTCTATCGGCCTCTATGCTACCCAAAGCATCGTTGACGCTCCCTGCACCTTCTCGATACAACGGGGATCCACGCTCCATTCGTGGCTTCCTCACTCAGTGTTTCATGCAATTTGCACTGCAACCCTCCTTGTTCCTGAAGGAAACCACTAAAGTGACCTTCATCCTTTCCCATCTGGAAGGGAAGGCTCTTGCATGGGCCTCTCCCTTATGGGAATGCTCTGATCCCATGCTTTCCAAGCTATCCGAGTTTGTTGCTCTCTTCAAGCAGACCTTCGGAGACCCAGGCTGCCAAGCTGTAGCCAGCCATAATCTACTCCACCTCCGTCAAGGGTCACGGACCCTCTCTGAATATACAGTGGAGTTAAGGACCCTGGCTACTGAGCTCGGGTGGCAAGAAGATTGTCTGCAAGTCATCTTCCTAGATGGACTCTCCAGCGCTCTCAAAGATGAACTCTCCATCCGTGAGATTCCCATGTCTCGAGGACCTGATTTTCCTCACCAGGAAGATCGACCATTGTCGCTGGCAAAGGCACCTAGAAGTAAAGGCTTCCCGCTTTCCTACACCACGTCCCACGCATGTCCAGAGTCCTCCAGCCAAGACTCCAGCACCACCACCTTCTCCCCTTGGTGGAACCTATGGTGGTGAATCGTGGGTGAATGCCAAAACCCACAAAGACCAATACTCCCCTGCCCCTTATCACTGAGCTGTTTGACCGCCTTCAGGGGGCATGGATCTTCACCAAGTTGGATCTGAGGGGTGCGTACAATCTGGTGCCGAAACAGCAGTGAATCTAGAATGTAACATACTAAAGTTTTAAAACAAAGAAATCTTATGCTTTGAGGTTTTAAAAACAAAATCCCTGGTCAAAAATCACTTACTTATAGCAGATGCAGCAAAAATTTGACATCTCCAATGAAAAAACAGCATTGGCTGTGAAATGTCAGTGAAGTCTTTTAACTATTCTAAAAACCGCGCCAAAATGCACTGTCAATCAACTGAGAAAAAGCGCAAAAAAAGCTGTCAATTACACCGAGGGGCGTGGCTATTAAGTAGCCTGTATGTGGCAATTATATGAGCACTTGGGAGTGTGTTGTGAATAACAATGAATAGAAACCAGCATATATGGAAAGTGTCAAATATATATGCATAAATGCTGAACCAGTTGGCTAATACTAGGCAATGTGGATACACACTTGTAAACATTAAATAATTATAAATTGCAAGCAAAAAAAAATCAAAAATAAAACCACTCAGACAATTGTAAAACAATATTGATTAATACTGGTAAAAATATGAATATAAAATCAATAAAAATAGAATTATGAATCGAGAACACGTAAAAATAGAAACTACACAGGCAATTAAAAAATCAAAAAAAGGTAAAATCATATAAAAAATATTGCAGTATACATGAATTATAAAAATACAAAATAATTAACCTCTAAATTTAAACCATTAGGTTCCATAGTTTTAAATTCAAAAATAAATTTCTGTTCTAGTTGTAATAATAAATTATCAATATCACCGCCATGCCAATGGGGAAACACCTGTTGCAATACACAAAATTTGTAATCATTAAAGTTATGGTTCATCTGTATTGTGGGTTGAACTAGTGGTTTGGACTCTATTCTGCTTTTAATACTATCTTAAGTTCTATAATCTGTTTGTTAAATTGTCTTATAGTTTTTCCAATATAAACTTTATTACAAGTGCAGATTACCAAATAAACAACACATTTGGTTTTGCAATTAGTAGATGCCACAAAATAGTCCAATCTCTAGCTGTCACAACTAATCAGTACAAAAAATTTGCCGTATTCCCAATTTCTTAGACTAAAAAGATTATGTGGGGATAAAGAAATGTTCTTATCAAGATCCAAGGAAATGAGAGATAGGTTTCTTGAAAAATCTTATCCAAAAAAATATATAGATGAAGGTTTCAAAAAAGCATCCACAGTGAGTCGGAATATATTACTTGCTAACAAAGGGCCTCATTTTCTAAAGTATGACAGGCCTGCGATACTTAGGAAAATGCGGTAATGAGGGGCGGGGGGCAGAAACGGGGGGGGGGGGGGGGCGGTCCTGTGCTAGCCGGCAGCGATCGCACCTCCGCAGTGCGATCGCTGCCGGCATTGTGCCCAATAACTCCACCATAGAAGGTGAAGTTATTGGGAGCGAAATAGGCACACTGTCATCGCAGAGTTAGCCCCAGTGACGCCCCGACTCCTCCTCTTCTGGGGCCGACTCTGCCCCAATGTAGATAGCACAGGCGTGCACTACCTTCTCTAGCTATCTGTGATAGCCTTGGAAAATAAGGTCCAAAGTTAAGAAATCCATTGAACGAGTTGTATGTCCAATAACATACACATACATGTATTTCCCCATAACGAATATTCTCAAAAAACATTGACCAATTTTACAGTTGTTACCATGTTTTAAGGGTAAATAACTTATGATAGCCAATAAGAGAGAGAAAAATATCAAATAATTAGTTGTCCTATCAGCACTACCAATTAACAAAACAATTGATAAGAGACCTTTGGGACACCACCCGTGCGGCAGCTGCTCTGTCTGTTCAGTTTATATGAAAGTGAAGAGCTTGCTAATTCCGGGTACAAATAGAGAATTCAAATTAAGGAAATTTACTAATTGCAAAACCAAAGGTGTTGTTTATTTGGTAATCTGCACTTCTATTAAAGTTTATATTGGAAATACTATAAGCCAATTTAACAAACAGATTATAGAACATAAGAGTAGTATTAAAAGAAGAAAAGAGTCCAAAACACTAGTTCAACACACAATACAAATGAACCATAACTTTAATGATTACAAATTTTGTGTATTGCAACAGGTGTTTCCACATTGGCATGGCGGTGATATTGATAATTTATTATTACAACTAGAACAGAAATTTATTTTTTAATTTAAAACTATGGAATCTAATGGTTTAAATTTAGAGGTTGATTATTCTGTATTTTTATAATTCATGTATACAGCAATATTTTTTATATGATTTTACCTTTTTTTGATTTTTTAATCACCTATGTAGTTTCTATTTTTATGTGCTCTCAATTCATAATTCTATTTTTATTGATTTTATATTCATATTTTTACCAGTATTAATCAATATTGTTTTACAATTGTCTGGTTTTATTTTTGATTTTTTTTTTTTGCTTGTAATTTATAATTATTTAATGTTTACAAGTGTGTATCCACATTGCCTAGTATTTAAAACTCAAGGCATAAGATTTCTTTGTTTTAAAACTTTAGTATGTTACATTCTAGATTCACTGCTGCTTCGGCACCAAATTTCAGCAGCAGGATTGTTTATCTGAACTGCCGTCCAAAGCAAAGAAAGTGTAGGTCTGCACTGAGGTAATATATTATTGAAACTGGTGAATTCACACAGTTGTAGCACTATAAGTACTAAGTTTTGCAGTTTTACTTCTGGAGGGCTAATATCAATTAATAAGATTTATTTTCTTGCCTTTTTTCAAGCTTCGGGCAATTGCATGTCTGCTGGCAATTATTCTCCGGCAATGCTCCGTTTTAAATTGTTAGAACCGCTGTGCTTTCACAGTCAGGTTCCCTCATTGAAAGCATTGGTTGAGCACAATTCTTATTTTCCTGTCCTTTTTTTTCAAGGTTTGTGCAAGGGCACGTTTTGCTGGCGATCATGCTCTGGCATTGCTTTGCTTTAAACTGTTAGAGACATCGCGCTTTCACAGTCAGGTCCCCACATTAGGAGCATTGGTTGAGCACAATTTTTCATTTTATCTTATTCATTTTATGGTTCTACTAGCTGTACCCTGCCACGCGTTGCTGTGGCTGAGCCTGGTTAAGTTGAAAAAACAGAACAGAGCCAGGGGATATCTGTAATATGTTTAATTTTGCAATGCTTTTGGGTATACGACATTTTATATTGTTCCATCGTTAGTGCAGATATACAAATTGTCAGGTTTGCCTACTCGTGAACATGCAACATACAATTGTCCATGTGAGAAACAATCGGTTTGTAGATGTAAACCGCAGAGGTGTAAAGACTGTCCTTGAGCTTTGTTGATGGTTATTGCAAATGCCAATCTAATTGGGAATTGCAATCTTTTAACTTGAAATGGCATATCTGTTGGAATAATAGGGATACGAGGAATGAGTACATCTTCACCTTTGAAAGGTCCTGTCAAGATTGTAGCTTCTATGATATTGGTCCTTAAATTTTTGATAGCAACACATCCCCTTTGTTTCTCCCAGAAATTTCATAGCCTTGCAATATGGACACACGTGTGTCATAGAGCCAATGAGAACATGCCGTATGAAAGTGTAATCCTGATGTGGGTTGTATCAGAAAGCAAGTCGATTATAATGTTTGGCCAGTTGATGTGGGATCCATGGCTGACGTTGAGGTGCTGTCGGTGTTAGAGGGATTTCAGCCACTGTCAGTGTTTCATGGGCATGGTGTTGTGAACGAAGGAGATTGTGAGCAGCGGAACGTACTTGCCGTGATCGCAAGCGTGCCACTAGCAGTCTGAATGCACGTTGCTCGGCCGCTTCCTGCTGTCTTCCTACAGCTATTCTTTCCTTGTTGTGCTGTTCTTTTGCTGCCCGTTCCTTCTCCGTGCACCTAGTTCTAAGGCGTTGTGCCACTAGCGCAGCGTGAGTACGCCGACGTAAGTTAGATTTTCTGCGAGGCATCAATTTGGTGAATTGCAAAAGATGTATGAATAGTGTGTAAAAGGATCAAGGGAAATGGGACTGTAATGTCCGAAGAGCAAGAGAAATGCACAGGGCAAAAATTAATGCCTTCTTAGGTAAGAGGATCCAGACCTTAAAAAGCAGTTACGAAGCTGATAGATAAGAAATGAATTGGTGTGTATAAACGTGGTCAGTCAGTGGGAGGTTGTGATCCTTAGGGATAAAAATAGGGGAGTGCCTAATCCACCTAGTAATGTGTCTGTAGAGAAGTTTCTTTTGGAGGGCTAATCCACTAGCTTTCAGAGATCAGTAAAGGCTATAGTTGTCATTGTTGTCTCCGTATAGCATAGTAAGGGCAAGGTTCGCCGGCGCCATTTTAGTTGCTGGCATCCGACGGCCCTTCTGAATGCGATGTGTCCCGGACCATTCCTGTGGTGCTGGCGGAGAAGCACGGACTTGTTTCAGGTGTAGTGTGTGATCGGAGTGCAGTGCGTGGGTGGGTGGAAGAGGGTACTTTAATTTAAAATCAGAGGGTGTGTGAAATGTGTGGCTTCCCAATGTAGCAGCCAGGAATTCATGTTTTGATGTGTTTTGGGAGGGTGGGTGAAGTAAGTGACATTGGCAGGCGTGTGGGAGGGGGTGTGTGGTGTGATGACTGTGGATTTCTGTGTGTTATGAGGAAGTGTGAATGAAAGACAATAGCCCTGTGTGGGGGTGGGGTGTGGGGTGTGAGTGTGTGTGAAAGGTGTAAGAGGTTGCACTTGCGCCGAAGGCCACCAGATGTCGCTGTTTTGTGTAAGCAATTTTTAAACTTATATTACCTGTCACAGGTGTGACCTATATGTAATATAAGTGTATAAGATCCTTCCCGTATGGGAAGTGAATGTTGTGTGCAAATTTGAACGCATTCGGTTAAGCGGTTGGTGAGATTAGCGACGACATACAAACTATTTAACATGTTTATTTATATAGATATATACACGCATTGCTTCATTATTTTAGTTTACTCATCCTGAAGTGACATTCATCATTCAATATTTTTAGCATTGTTTTAGCTTCTACTTTTTATGGCTTTGCACAGTAAAGCAACATGGTTGGATTCACGCTTGTTTTATATTTTCGATATATACTTTCAAAAAAAAATGTATTATTTGTTTAGTGAATTTCAACTCTTGTTCGAATGTTGTTCGCATGATCTTTCAAGCCACATTTTAACAGACCACCAGACTTCTGATAAACAAATTAATTAATGCATGCACTTTTTTTACACATGTAGACTAATCAGACATAGGTAAAATCATATTTCACACTGTGTTTCCTGGTTACTATTTTTTTCATTTGTTCTGTTATTGTTGTGTTTCTTTCATTCATTCTACCATCGTTTGTTTTTTAAGGTTTTCAATTTTCCATTTAATTTAAATTAATCAGCATATGTTATTTGATTCTATGTGTTACCTTTGTTTTTAATTTTGATTTTAATTATTTTATGTTTTTGTCTTGTATGATGTTATATTTGTTATTTATGTGTTTTAGCCCCTGAGGCAGCCCCCGTGTGTGGCGAAACTCGGCCTGAGTCGGGCACACATATAAAGATCACGTCTCCATTTCAATAAAGCTCAGAGATTGGACCATTTTGTGGCATCTAATCTATCTTGTTATCCTTACGGCTTTCTTAGACAGCCTACCCTCCTGTTTTGTTGGTAACTCACAAGTAATCCATCTAAATGGTTAGTTTTGAATAGTCTCCTTGCTTATCCGGCTATAAATAAAATCAGATAAGTCATTATCTGGCTAAGATTTAGTTGAATAAGAAAGGGGTGTGTTGGGGACATTCTGGGGTGGGGTCAAGCTAGCTGAATAACGTACCTGGCCAACCTCAAAATTTTGAGTTAGCCAAATAAGTTATTCGGTTAATTTAAGATTTGGCTGAGAGCACAACTAAAGTTATTCATGAACATGTTCCCAGATAACTTTTGCCTTTTCCAGCTATATTCAAAAGGACATATAAATAATTCCATTTATTTTAACTTTTGCACTTTTTGGAAGCACACAAATCTTTGGGGAGGGCGGAGGGAAGGTTACAGAATTCTAATCTCTTTCCTTCAGTTAAAAAAATGTTTATAGATCTGACTCTGAGGAAATATGCATTGTAATATGAATGTATATCTGGATAGTAGTATTTTTGTGAGGTACAAAACGGAGTGGTTAATGTTTTTTTTTTATATCTTAGACCTCTCACATTATTGGATGTACTCTTTTTGGAGGTGTTTTGGACATATAGGGTTGATTTTCATAGCGCTTTATGCTCACAAAACCCTCTTTTATGCCTCTAAATCATGCTTTGTTAATCAACCCACAGGTTCTGAGGATAAATGCATTTGTGAAACCCAATTTCACATGTTCTTTTACCAACAGTAGGAAGAAACATTCCGAGGGGCAGAGTTGGAGAGTGGAGAAAGGATGTCTGTGAATGCAACAAGGATACCCACAAGTTTTCAAAGCAGACTTGTGCACATAATTGAGAATTTGGGATAAAATCTGTGGATAGTGTTATGGCCCATCGTCGAGGACCTGTTGGTGTGCCACTCTTACCATTGAATGTGGCACAAGAAGGAAATGATATATGAAGATTTTGGTTCAGGCCTTATACAATAGGAAGTACCCATAGACTTTAGCCATTTCTGAGCTGTTTCAAAATTATCCTTTCAAGGGAATAATTTTAAAACTACATAAATACAAAATCCACAAGTACCTTTTATCTACTGATTTTGCACTAATTTTCAAAGAGATAGTATGCACATTCTTTCACTTTACAAATTACCCTAGGAAAAGTGCTCCCACACATTTGCGCTTGCTAATTTGTGGAAGTTCTTTTCACGGCAATAACTGTGAGGCATTCTTTTCAAAATTCAAAACGATATGTTAGTTCCAAATCCCTCACCCCAAGGAATGTGTCCCCCTACTGTGATTAAAAGTGTATGCAGAGGCCCTGCAAACACACTTTAGCATATATAGGGTTGGCTATTTTCAAAAAACTAATTTCCATGCGTAAGGTACTGTTTTACCCATGGAAATGCCTTTGAAAATTGCTCTCTAACAGAAGACTTCAAATGCATGTGGATTCTTCTATAGCATGTGTACTTATAACCATAAGGGGAAAAAAGGATTCCTGGAAAGTGTATGATTTTCAAATGTAGACATGATATTTTGCATACCACCCTCCACCCACCCACACAAATAGCAGTATAAAGTGTGTGTGAGGGATTTGGGCCCAAAATATTATTACCTAGTTCAAGACAGCCATTCAATTTTTGAGCTTTACTTAGCCCACAAAAAATAGCAAGTGTGGAGATAGCATACTATGTTATTTCCTGATAAAGTTTCATTTACATATGATTCCCTATCTATCTACATGCAAGAGTAAACACATTTTAGGGTCCATCTTAAAGCCATGAGATACCGTCTTAAGGCTCCTATGCTATTTTTAGTGTGCACTAAAGGATTTTAATGTATATATGAAAATGTATTGCATTGGCCCTTAAATATGTGAATCTGCAAATGTCCAGATAACCTAAACCTGTCTAAGTAAATCTGTTTAGTTGGAAAACAATTCAAATCAGATTTCAATCAGAATGAACCTGAACTGATTAATTTAGTAACCTGTCAAATGATCACAGATCCATTTGAGGCTTTCCAGTTCTAGTGTCTAAATAGTTCTTTCTATCGCTGAAATAACCAAAGGATTCAAAATGTTATTTGATTCACTTGTGGTTCAGATAGAATCATTCCCCACCAGGGAATAGTTTTTCATCTTTGTTTTATGACATTTATAGATGAACATCAAGAAAGTCACAAACATGCCTAAAAGGTCACAATGAAGTTATGAGCTGTGCAGACTAAATTTTGAAAAGGTTGCACAGAAGTTAAATGTCTCAGCTTAGATATCTATCAGCATTAGTTAGATGTCTAACACATTTGCAAACAGCCCCAAGTGCATTTGATCTCAAATTTTAGACAATTATCTGAATGGATAGTCCAAAAGTGCAGTGACCCTTTAGTTATCCAAATGTAAATTTATAAACATTAGAATCTAAACGTATTTTAATTTGTGCATCTAATCTCATACCAAATAATAAAGGTAATTTTCAAAGACTTACATGAGGGTTGTGCACATAAAATCATCATATATGTATGTATGCAAGTAGTCTCTGTACACGGTAAATACATTTTCAAAAGGGTGGAAATATGTGTGTGTGTTCTGCTGCTGCCACTCAGAAAAGTATGTGTGTACAGAAAGGGAAGTGGTTTGGAAGTACATGCTCATTTGCATATTTTATAAAGGGAGTTTGCATATACATCATTAGACATGCAAACATGCCTTTACACCTGCTAACAAGTTGTAGATATCAAATCTGACTATTCTTTTGTCTGCAATTTTTGGATGGGTTTTGGGGGGTCTGCAGCAACTGGTGGAGGGTGTGGGAGAACTGGTGAAGGTCTGGGTCAACTAACGGAGATCTCGGTGAATTGGTGCTTGGAAGTACATATAGAAGTATTTTCATAAGGAAGATCTACACATACATCAGCCAACTTTATAAAATTCCACATATCATCACGCATACCATAGTTTATATACATATTTTATAAAAGTGCATGCATATATTTTACACATTAATTGTAACTTATACACATGATAATACTCAGTTTATGTATGGAATCAGATATTTTATAAGTTTGGCTGATATATGTGCACAAGAAAATGAAACAAAATGGAACAAATCAAACAAGAGTATGGAATTAAGTTAAATATACCAGGCCCCATATCTTTAAAAGTGAATTTTAAAAGCCTGGCATGTGCCAAAATCAGGAGATACTTGAGTATGTCGGGCTGGTGTGCGCCAAGCAGGTTTTAAAAGCCGCCCACGTATTCGCATATCTCTTACTATGTGCATAAATGAAAAAGTCCAAAAGCGGGGTAAGGCATGGACGTTCCTGGACTTTAATCTGACATTATTGTGTAAGTATTTAAGTGCACAAGTGCATGCCGGGGTCCCCTGCTGCATAACTTTACTATTTCTATGGATGGCGTGTAAGTAATAAAACAAATAAGTCTAGGATAATCATCAGGGTTTTAAGGATTGGCGCTAACAGGTGAAAAGAGAGGCTAATAAAATATGGGGGGTTTGGAAGTCCTATCCCTTAACTGGGTGAACTGGGAACAAGCTGGGAAAACTACCTAAGGCATTGACATTCATCTCTTATAAAATTCCCCCACTTATGCAGTAGAGGCGACATTTGTGCACATACATGTGCAAGTCCATATAAAATTGTGCACACATATGTGTGCATTCATCCTACTTTATAACGTGCACGTGTATGTGCGCATGTTATAAAATATCTGAGTCCCTGGGCATGAGCCAGCAAATGCACACACATGTGCGCCCGCGCGGCTGTTTCAAAGTTACCATCATAAATTGTACTCTATCTGCCTGAGAAATGAAAAGGTGCTTGCCTATTCCAGAAGCCTCTACATTAAAGGAATTTCTCGTTTTACTTTCCCCAAGGCTATTAGTGACCAATTTCTATAATCTGAAGAGATTTATGCTCCCTTACATAGGATTTAATTTACCTGCCTGGTTTCTTTTTCAGAACTTAGATAACAAGATACATCCAAATATTAGGAGTATACTTTGTTTAACATATCTTTCAATCTATCTATGTTTTTTTAAAAATTGACAGCCCAATTTTAAAAGGGCCACGTGTGTATATAATAGGGGTTACGTGCATGGCCAGGGCCTTGTGCGCATTGTGCGCATTTTCGAAAGGGCCTGGCCACGCATGTAACCCCCGTTACTCGCTGAAGTGCCAGGCATCTCCAAAGGGGCAGGGCCAGGAGGTGGGCCGGGACAGTGCCATTCGACGCTGTCCTGGAGAAGCGCACGCTGGCCTGCTGCCAGCATGTATAACTTACTTCTGCTCATCAGAGCAGGTAAGTTACAGAACAAAAGAAAATAGGGTAGGTAGGTAGGTGTTAGGGGTTGGGTAGAGAGGGGAAAGGGGAAGAAGGTTATGTAGGGGGTTAGGGAAGTTCCCTCCCAGTCCACTCCAATTAAGGACTGGACTGGGAGGGAACTGGAAAAAAGGTTAATCGCATCACGGCACCTAATTTGAACATTTCCCCATCTGCGCGCGTGAGTCGCAAGCCGCCTGCACATGCGTGCGCGGATTTTAAAATCCAGCACGCATGTGCGTGTGGCCATCGGATTTTATAACATGTGCATGCTGGCATGTACATGTTGTAAAATGAGTGCGTTCCTTTTAAAATCGACCCCTTAGAGTATAAACTGATCAATCATTGATCTGACAATGCCTAAAGATTTTCCTGAAGATGTCTGTGAAACACTCCTCTATTTAGGTTTTTTTTTTTTAAATATCTTAGTTAAGTTTAACATTATGCCAACATATGGAACATTAGCATTCCATACTGATGAGGAGCTCCTGATGGAGGAACTGGAGTCACATGTTTAGGCCTGTCATTGCATAATAACTACTACTGTGCAAATCTGGTTGAGGCATCAAAATGGGAAGCAGCTAAATGTAAATGGGCTGCTGAATTGGGTTCATCACTACAAACGAGCTGATAAGAAGCTGGGGAGAGTGGAACACCGCTTTTAATGAAAAAATGTCATCTGTCTCACTCCTCTGATAGGGAAGTTGAAAACATGTATCTGCTGATAGCATCCTGAACTCTTGCTTATTACTGAAATGTGTGGAAGCTCACAGATTTTCACTAACTTGGTTTTTTTTATATCAAAGTAGAAACCTCTCTATGTTATAGGTAACAAACAGCATCTTGTTTGTTGATAACACAGAAGGTTGTTGGGGGACCTGACAAAGGTTTTAAATTGTGTCAACAGTTTTACTAAATGTTTCAGATCCTATTCCCCAAACTTTTCTGTCAGTTACAATGTTATAGCTTAGCTTGCTGCAGTGTAGAATTAAATTCCAATCACTGTGGCATTGTATTTTGAGGAGATATACTCATATTCTCCAGTGGAGGAAACTAATTCAGTTCTCATCATCATCTGGAGAACATTGAACTGAAAAGCCAAACTGGGATAGAGGAAAGCACTTAAAATAAAATGTACACTCAAGCATGTTAAACCTGCCAAATATTATTACTGGAGGGAGGAAAAACATTTGAAAAAATATAATATGTAAGAGTGGTATATTCAGTGAACTCTATTTTCAAAAGGGTTAATTGTATGCCTGTGTCAAAACCTTTTGAAAACAGAATTCAGAAAGACTATGAAGGAAATATTTAGTATTTTACAGCTTTATTCTGAAAACAATAGTTCTTTTAAAATTTTCTTTGTAAGCAGGGTTTTTGTCCAGTGAGATGGAAGAAAGGAATAAAGGGGCCTATGTAATAAACTTTAACATACACATTAAGACTCTCTTTGAAATGAATAAGGAATCAGAAGTGAAATGAATAAGGAATCAGAAGTGAAAAGCCATTTTTTTCAGTTTGATTTGTTTCAAATAAAACAAATCCCAAGTAATACGAGAAGGAAAAATAAATTTTGGGGGTTTTCCATTTGGAAAATAGTATGCACTATATACTCCATCTCCCAAAAACCCCACAAAACAGTGAAAAAAGACCACCCCAATGATATTCAGCTTGGCTTAATACCCAACCTAGCAAATAAAACAAAACACACTGAAATTAATTTTTTTAGTCTGCACACTCTTAATCTGGCCTTAATATGCACATTAAGATGGTACCTCAAGACATTAGTGAGGCTCTGCTAAAATTAGCACACCCAAGCATGTAAATGAGGGAACATTATAAGCAAATTAGGATTTACCACACCCATGGAAAATATTGTGGTAAGCTCTGCATACTCTTTCTTTGTGACTTGATAAGGAGTACAAATTTACCATCTACTTTATACCAAATGTTAATGCTTTACTGTGCATGGAAAGTCTTGAAATCCACAATGCTAACTGGCTCGTTCATCTTGGACCAGATTCTACAGGAGATTTTCCCTTTCCCCTCTATACCTCCCTGTGAGGATAATGGGGCAAGCATACCCCAATGGCCTTCCCCCCACTTCTTGAAAGGACTTGTTGACAAAAATTCACTACCCCAACCTGCACGATAATATTGATCATGAGCCTAATGCCCAGGAAAGTGGAAACCCCCAGTGGCTCCTCTCCATTCTGGCACTCCCCACTCCCAGCAAAGCAGAAGCCCCTGATGGTCCCCTACCTCCCTCTTCTCCAAGCAAGGAGAAAGACCTATTGACCTCCTCCTCCTTCCTACTGCCATCCCCCTGAGAAAGGAGGACGTCCCCACTTGTCTCTTCCTTCTCATCCATTACATCCCCTCTACAAAGGGAAAGATACTGAGAGCTTCATGGGCCGTCCTCTCTCCTCCCCAAACAGTCCATTCTCTTTTTTGCCATTCTGAAGCAGACCACATCAACATCTGATAGATCAGATGAGGTTCAGAATCTCTCCAGCCCCATTCAAAATACTGTTAGCTGAGATCTCATACTACTTTATCTTATAGTAAAAGAATAATTTGAGGGCCCTATGATCTCATACTGCTTTATTTTTTTTTTCATGATTAAAAGTGTTTTAGTTTCTTTTAAAAAGAAACTAAAGACATGGCTGTTCTGCCGAGCCTTCCCCGCCACTAGTCCAACAGCCTGACTTAGAATTGTCCCAGCAATCATGTAAATAAACAAGCGCTAAATCATGTATATAAGTTATCATAAGGACGCTTACAAGTTATCATGAGGACGGCTCCTTGCCTCCCTCATATACTCCCTTGTATATTATACTCTATCTTCGTTCCCCTTCTTATTTCCTACTCCAAGTTAACGCATCCTTGTTATAATGTAACTTTATACTCCTTCAAATTGTCTCTTGTTATTGGTTGGTTATAGTTACTGCTTGTTCGATGTAAACCGAGTTGATTTGATTTGTATCAAGAAAGTCGGTACATAAAAGCCTTTAATAAATAATAATAATAATAATAAATAAATAAATAAGTTCCCAGTGAAAGAATTAGTAATGTCCCCATAAGGTTTAGTCCCAACAAGGCATTAGGCTAATTCTGCATGCTCAATCAATGATCTTATTCTAAACTGTAACAACATCCTCTCCCTCCTCTCACTCCTTCTTATATTCCTTTCTCTTTTGCTTTTTTTCTTGATGGGGAGGAGTAAATAATGGTAGCTACTAGCAGTGTGGATGTGTAATACAACCCCTATTGTGAATCCTGAAGAATTGTATTTCAAAGCTGTCAGTTTAGAGTCTTGCCTTAATCAGGACACTACTGAATACATTAAAAATAAACAATAGCAGAATGCTAAATTCAGAACGCTGATAAAAAGAGAGCAGGGACTATGTATTTGAAGACCCTTTGATTCACCAGATGTATCCACTTGTCTGAGCATATAGTATGTGCCTGACAACCTCAGCAACTAGATTTCAGAATTGAAGAAAATATAAACAGTGAGGGAATAGTAGGGACTATGTTTTCTCTGTAGCATCCTGATTGGTTCTTGGACTTTTGGCTTAATTCAAGTACAGCCTTGGAGTGAACTCCTGTTGGCTCTTTCTGCGTACCATTCCAAACTCTACTGCAGTTTTTCTGAAGGAACTTCCTCAATCCAAGAAGTACTGAAAGAAAGATCATGAGCCTGGCAGAGCTATAATCACTGAGCAAGGAACCCATAACAGCCAGGGAGGACTGAATGGCAGGCCATACACCAAGCAGAGCTATAACTACTGAGCATAGTGGCACCTCCAAGCCTAGGAGGACTGAAAGTCAAGTCATGAGCCTAACAGAGTTAAAAACATTTGGCAAGGAAACCCCTTGTATCCATGATGTCCTGGAAGGCATTCTGTATGACCTAGCAGAAGATCTGGTTCCCCAGGAGATGAACATGCCCAGAGGCAGAGTAGAAGCAGAGCTTTGCTTCTCCCCAGGATGGGAATGGACCCAGCAGAAAAGCAGATGCAGAAATGTGGTCTTACTAGGAGGACTGCAGACCTATCAGCAGAAAGGAGGTGACACAGTCCCCCAGATGGGGTGAAGACCCAGCAGTGGACTAGTGGCAGAGTTTGGTCCCTACCCCAGGAGGGGTAGAGACTCAGCAACCCCAGAATGCAAGAGAGATAAGCAGTTGTTAATCATCTCCCTGGACTCAACTTATTGCACCATATAATTTACAGTATCAACTGGCCCAGTTTAATTACTACATATGATATTTATTTATAAGCATTTGATATTCCACCATTTCTAAAGGTAGGTGGAAGGTGGATTACTTAAAGTTACAAAGCACCTAGTACATAAATAATGGATACAGAAGATATAATGCAAGATACAAGGTAGATTGTAAGTAAATAGATAAGAAGCAGGGTACATAAGGTAGGGATAAGGAAGTGGGTGCAGTGGTGTGAGAGATATTAAGAATCAGATAGGGACTTCTGATTATGCTCTACAAAGGGAAGGAGCTGCCTGAACTAACTCCTACCAAACCTTTGCTATTTCTATCATTCCTTAATAATTTGGAGCCTCTGTGAGCACCTTGTCACTGACCAAGGAAATCAGTAAATGAGTGATAGCCTCACTGTGAGTCAACCAGGGTGGTAAAATCAAAAAAGTGAATAAGAAGCTCAGTGCAGACAGATCGACACATTTATTATTTATTTATTTATTTAAGGCTTTTATATACCGACTTTCTTGATACAAATCAAATCAACTCGGTTTACATCGAACAAATGGTTAACCGTAACAATTAACAAGAGACATAGATTGAAGAAGCAAAAAAGTTACATTATAACAGGGGCACAAAAACTGGGGGTCGGAAATAAAGAGGGGAGAGCAGAGATGAGATGATTAACTTTATACAGAGGATGGTGTGGGAGGGGCCCACCACAATATAACGTATATGAATACTTAGTGTTTGTTTCCTCCACATGTGGAGGAATCAACTTCCAAAGAGGGGAATGAGGTTAAAATACCCAAATAAGGCAATAATACTGCATATATACAAAATCTTAAGGAGAAATTTGCTGATAAAATCTCCAGTAAGCTTGATTTGAGGTTGGAGATCTTTGTAGAAAAAATTGCATAGCTAGTTGAGGAGTTGCAAGATAATGCTACAGGTTTAGAGGAGATGGAGTTGAAATTTACTGACCTTGAAATGTCACTTACTTCAACAAGTGCTAAGATTGAGAAGCTGGAAAGAAATTTTGGCTCATTTCTTAAGAATATTGATGATCTTGAAAACAAAAGATGCTGGACTATCAGGAGTCTCAAAGTCCCAGAAAAAACTGAAGGTAACAATCTTCTCAAGATGGATGCCAGACTTATTAAACATGGATTGCAGTAAAGGTGCCATAAAGATTGATTGGGTGCATCAAACATTAGTTCCTGTTCTGGGTAATGGCAATCCATCGAGAACAGCCATAATTATGCTTCATGAGTGTATTGATAAGCATAGAATTCTAAATGCAGCCCATGAGGTGCATGAGCTATCTTTTTCAGGAAAGCTGAATTATGATATTTCAAGATTTCTCTGCGGAGATGCAGAGAAAGCATCACATGTTTTTGAGAGTAAAAAGAGAGCTGCAGAAACTTAATATTTGATATGCATTGCTGTATCTGGCAAAGCAGAGTACTGGTGGTGAAAGGGAAACCTATTATCCTGGAAAGAGTTAAAGTGATAGAGAAATTGTTTCTGGACCTGCAAAGAGATTATGAGGCTTAGAATTGGGTGACTGTACTGTTTTATGTCAGTAGGCCCCAATTTTTGGCAGGAGTGGCAGTTGAGTGTTTTTGCATTAGGTTTGGACTGTGAAGCAAAGAATGGAGCATGACTCAGTTTGGGCTGGTCTACTGAAAGCTTGGTGCCTCCACTCTTTATTTTATACATGCCTTTTGTTGTTTATTTGCCTAAGCAGCACTTTAACTTTATTGATGTTGTGAAAGGATGTAGAAATGCTAAGCCATCCAGGTTCATTTCAAAAGCCTGGATGCATGGGAATGGGAAGTGTTTGTTGCAGATGCGAGGGGTAAGGTGGGGGGCTCAGTGTGCCTATGCTGATATGGTATTGGTGAGGTTCATTTGCTGAACAGGAAGGTCTGCAGACAGCACAATCCACAGTGTTCCTGTCCCTATTTATCTAGGAGCAAGTTTTGAAGTGCTATTTCTTCCTTTTTATCTTATTTCATAATTTTAATTTTACTTGCTTTATTGAATTTAACAGCGAGGGGTTGCAATGTTGTGACCTGGATAGTGACTTTGATATTTGCCAATATCAGCAAACCTATGAAAAGAGCATTTCATTCTTTTTGATGTTATGTATTCTTTTCTTTATTTTTCTTCTGAACATATTGTTTGGACTACCACTAGCTGTTTATTGTTGGAGTTTTGGAAAGGGTAAGGAAAGAGGAAGGGAGAGGGTGTTGGGGGTTTTGGGTGGCTCTTTTAGATGACCTACCCCCTTGGTCTTGATGGTGTTCCCACCGGAGGGGGTTTAGGGTCTGCAGTGGTTATGAGGTTTGTAAATTGAAGAGAGAGTGGTGGGGTTCCAGGGACTTTGGGGAAACCATGTTTGGACTGGAAGGTGGAGGTTTGTTTACAGCAGATACAGTTTAGTTTGGGGAAGTTTGGGGAAAGGAATAATTGGCATGCTATTTTATGACTCATGGAGTTCTAAAAGGGGATTATTGTACTTTGGAGTAGGGGGCTACAAAGGCTTTATGCTGGTCTCTCCAGTGGTAATGGGTGAGAAAAGAAACTTGACATAATCTTTGATATAAATGATTTCATACAAATCTAACAGTTAAATGTATTTCTTTAAATGTTAGAAGGATCTCATCTCCTATCAAAAGGAAACATATTTTTCAGTTTGCTCCAAAGAACAAAGCTCAGATTCTTATGCTGCAAGAAACCAACTTACAAAAACTAAGTAGGAAAAGTTTAGTGTGGGTGGACTCCTCATATTTATTTATTTTTATTAATATGCTGTCTATACCTAAGATTTAGGTGGCTCACATCAAAGCACACACTGTAGCTTAATCCATGGTACAAAAACAATAACAACAAAATAGAAAAGAACAAGTAATGAAATGACACTCTGACAGCTTGGATCAGTCCAATATCAGTCTGTGCTTAGAGAAGGCTTGTCTAAACAGGAAAGTTTTCATAATGTGGGTGCTACCACTGAGAAGGCACATTCTCTTGTGTCCACAAGTCTGGCCTGGTGAACAGTGGGTATGAATCAAGCATTAGAGAAGAATATATTCTTGTTGACTAAAAATGCACCATTAATTAAGAACATAAGAACATAAGAAAATGCCATACTGGGTCAGACCAAGGGTCCATCAAGTAGGGGTGTGCATTCGTATTGAACATAAATGTAAAACGCTACTTTTTTTTTTTTTAACTTAAAAAAGTGATGAGACATAAACGATCGGATTTCCAACTTATTCAACATAGCTATGTTGAATAAGTTGGAAATCGCGATTGTTGATCCAAAATAAAAATTTAAACCCCTCACCTTCCTTAATCCCCCCCCAAAGACTTACCACAACTCCCTGGTGATCCAGCGAGGAGTGAGGACACCATTTCTGAAATTCTTTGCGAGGAGCACGTGACGTCGGCGCCACGTCGGAGTGACGCGGCGTCACGTGATTCCCCACGAGTTCCCTCCGGCACCCTCGTTCGGCCCAAAAGGAACTTTTGGCCAGCTTGGGGGGGACTCCTGACCACCCCAAGCTGGCCAAAAGTTCCTTTTGGGCCGAACGAGCGTTCCGGCGCGAACCCGCGGGGAATCACGTGACACCGCATCACTCTGACGTGGCGCCGACGTCACGTGATTCCCCACGGGGTCGCTTCCGGGATCCTCGTTCGGCCCAAAAGGAACTTTTGGCCAGCTTGGGGGTGTCAGGAGGCCCCCCCAAGCTGGCCAAAAGTTCCTTTTGGGCCGAACGAGGGTGCCGGAGGGAACTCACGGGGAATCACGTGACGCCGCGTCACTCTGACGTGACGCCGACGTCACGTGATCCCCCGCGGGGTCGCTTCCGGGATCCTCGTTCGGCCCAAAAGGAACTTTTGGCCAGCTTGGGGGTGTCAGGAGGCCCCCCCAAGCTGGCCAAAAGTTCCTTTTGGGCCGAACGAGGGTGCCGGAGGGAACTCGCGGGGAATCACGTGACGCCGCGTCACTCCGAAGTGACGCCGACGTCACGTGCTCCTTGCAAAGTTGGTCAGAAATGGCGTCCTGAGCCCGCTGGACCACCAGGGAGTTGTGGTAAGTCTTGGGGGGGGGGGGATTAAGGAGGGTGAGGGGTTTAAATTTTTATTTGCACATATGGACATATACTCAACTCATTGAATTCTGTTTATGTCCATATTGACCGCAAATGGGACCCCCTTTGGACATATGGACATATGAACTTAAACTTTTGCTCTGCACATCCCTACCATCAAGCCTAGCATCCTGTTTCCAACAGTGGCCAATCCAGGCCATAAGAACCTGGCAAGTACCCAAAAACTAAGTCTATTCCATGTAACCAATGCTAATGGCAGTGGCTATTCTCTAAGTGAACTTAATAGCAGGTAATGGACTTCTCCTCCAAGAACCTATCCAATCCTTTTTTAAACACAGCTATACTAACTGCACTAACCACATCCTCTGGCAACAAATTCCAGAGTTTAATTGTGCGTTGAGTAAAAAAGAACTTTCTCTGATTAGTTTTAAATGTGCCCCATGCTAACTTCATGGAGTGCCCCCTAGTCTTTCTACTATCCGAAAGAGTAAATAACCGATTCACATCTACCCGTTCTAGACCTCTCATGATTTTAAACACCTCTATCATATCCCCCCTCAGTCGTCTCTTCTCCAAGCTGAAAAGCCCTAACCTCTTTAGTCTTTCCTCATAGGGGAGTTGTTCCATTCCCCTTATCATTTTGGTAACCCTTCTCTGTACCTTCTCCATCGCAATTATATCTTTTTTGAGATGCGGCGACCAGAATTGTACACAATATTCAAGGTGCGGTCTCACCATAGAGCGATACAGAGGCATTATGACATTTTCCGTTTTATTCACCATTCCCTTTCTAATAATTCCCAACATTCTGTTTGCTTTTTTGACTGCCGCAGCACACTGTACCGACGATTTCAATGTGTTATCCACTATGACACCTAGATCTCTTTCTTGGGTTAGTAGCACCTAATATGGAACCCAACATTGTGTAATTATAGCATGGGTTATTTTTCCCTATATGCATCACCTTGCACTTATCCACAATAAATTTCATCTGCCATTTGGATGCCCAATTTTCCAGTCTCACAAGGTCTTCCTGCAATTTATCACAATCTGCTTGTGATTTAACTACTCTGAACAATTTTGTGTCATCTGCAAATTTGATTATCTCACTCGTCGTATTTCTTTCCAGATCATTTATAAATATATTGAAAAGTAAGGGTCCCAATACAGATCCCTGAGGCACTCCACTGTCCACTCCCTTCCACTGAGAAAATTGCCCATTTAATCCTACTCTCTGTTTCCTGTCTTTTAGCCAGTTTGCAATCCACGAAAGGACATCGCCACCTATCCCATGACTTTTTACTTTTCCTAGAAGCCTCTCATGAGGAACTTTGTCAAACGCCTTCTGAAAATCCAAGTATACTATATCTACCGGTTCACCTTTATCCACATGTTTATTAACTCCTTCAAAAAAGTGAAGCAGATTTTTGAGGCAAGACTTGCCTTGGGTAAAGCCATGCTGACTTTGTTCCATTAAACCATGTCTTTCTATATCTTCTGTGATTTTGATGTTTAGAACACTTTCCACTATTTTTCCTGGCACTGAAGTCAGGCTAACCGGTCTGTAGTTTCCCGGATCGCCCCTTGAGCCCTTTTTAAATATTGGGGTTACATTTGCTATCCTTCAGTCTTCAGGTACAATGGATGATTTTAATGATAAGTTACAAATTTTTACTAATTGGTCTGAAATTTTATTTTTTAGTTCCTTCAGAACTCTGGGGTGTATACCATCCGGTCCAAGTGATTTACTACTCTTCAGTTTGTCAATCAGGCCTACCACATCTTCTAAGTTCACCATGATTTGATTCAGTCCATCTGAATCATTACCCATGAAAACCTTCTCCATTACGGGTACCTCCCCAACATCCTCTTCAGTAAACACCGAAGCAAAGAAATCATTTAATCTCTCCGCGATGGCCTTATCCTCTCTAAGTGCCCCTTTAACCCCTCGATCATCTAACGGTCCAACTGACTCCCTCACAGGCTTTCTGCTTTGGATATATTTAAAACAGTTTTTACTGTAAGGTTTTGCCTCTACAGCCAACTTCTTTTCAAATTCTCTCTTAGCCTGTCTTATCATTGTCTTACATTTAACTTGCCAATGTTTATGCTTTATCCTATTTTCTTCTGTTGGATCCTTCTTCCAATTTCTGAATGAAGATATTTTGGCTAAAATAGCTTCTTTCACCTCCCCTTTTAACCATGCCGGTAATTGTTTTGCCTTCTTTCCACCTTTCTTAATGTGTGGAATACATCTGGACTGTGCTTCTAGAATGGTATTTTTTAACAATGACCACGCCTCTTGGACATTTTTTACTTTTGTAGCTGCTCCTTTCAGTTTTTTCTAACAATTTTTCTCATTTTATCAAAGTTTCCCTTTTGAAAGTTTAGCACGAGAGCCTTGGATTTGCACACTGTTCCTTTTCCAGTCATTAAATCAAATTTGATCATATTATGATCACTATTGCCAAGCGGCTCCACCACCGTTACCTCCCTCACCAAGTCCTGTGCTCCACTGAGAATTATATCTAAAATTGCTCCCTCTCTCGTCGGTTCCTGAACCAATTGCTCCATAAAGCTATCATTTATTCCATCCAGGAACGTTATCTCTCTAGCGTGACCCGATGATACATTTACCCAGTCTATATTGGGGTAATTGAAGTCTCACTTGAAAGACGTCATGTAACTATGATTTTTCTTTTTTCTTAAGTGTGCTATAATTTATGGAGCCATCATAACACCTGCGGGTAAACCAGCATTTTTTAGCTTGAGGTTTTACCACTTCAGGTCATGTTTAATCATTGGCCCAAGTCCTTTATTCTTATGCGTATTTTTCTTTGTATTTTTCTCAACAATATTTTTTATAAAATTCTGTATCGGGGTGATATCTTCCTTAATATGACTCAAGGTGTCAAGGAAAAGTGTTTATTTAAAGTCCAGTCCGACGCGCGTTTCGCATCGCTGCTTCAGGGACTGAAACGAATACACTCCGTTTTGTGTTTAACAGGGGTAATTGCCCCATTACTAAAGTTGCTTCCAGTTACTTTTTTACTTTTCCAACCTTCCCGCCGTTTCCCTCTTACCGGCAGGTAAGAGGAAACGGCGGGAAGTTTGGAAAAGTAAAAAAGTAACTGGAAGCAACTTTAGTAATGGGGCAATTACACCTGTTAAACACAAAACGGAGTGTATTCGTTTCAGTCCCTGAAGCAGCGATGCGAAACGCGCGTCGGACTGGACTTTAAATAAACACTTTTCCTTGACACCTTGAGTCATATTAAGGAAGATATCACCCCGATACAGAATTTTATAAAAAATTTGTTGAGAAAAATACGAAGAAAAATACGCATAAGAATAAAGGACTTGGGCCAATGATTAAACATGACCTGAAGTGGTAAAACCTCAAGCTAAAAAATGCTGGTTTACCCGCAGGTGTTATGATGGCTCCATAAATTATAGTACACTTAAGAAAAAAGAAAAATCATAGTTACATGACGTCTTTCAAGTGAGAATTGTACTCGTTGTGTCTGAATACATAACTGGTTTTTGTGTGTGGTAATTGAAGTCTCCCATTATTACTGCACTACCAATTTGGTTAGCTTCCCTAATTTCTCTTAGCATTTCACTGTCCATCTCACCATCTTGACCAGGTGGACGGTAGTATACCCCTATCACTATAGTCTTCCCTGACACACAAGGGATTTCTATCCATAAAGATTCAATTTTGTATTTAGTCTCATGCAGGATGTTTATCCTGTTGGACTCTATGCCGTCCCGGACATAAAGTGCCACACCTCCTCCCGAGTGCTCCTCTCTGTCATTGCGATATAATTGTTCACTGCTCAGAGATGGATACCGAGGGGAGATATGTTATATTAGAATATGTCTTATACAGGCTGTACTACTTTAAATTTCCTTGTTTTTCAACATCTTAAGGGTTTTTTGCTTTTATGGGGGTACTCCCCCTGCTATAGTACCACATGTTCATGGGCTGTGGCTCAGGGATAGAAATTCTCCCCTGAGCATGTGATTAGGGTCATGAACTCTCTCTAAGAGGATTGATCTAGAGTGGTCTTTCTGCTTCCCTGGTAGATTATATGCAAAGAAAGTATAGCTTTTGGAGAGAGGAATTGTGGAAGAGTTGGGAAATTGTTGACTTTTTTGGACATTTTTGGGCCAGTTCCTGAGAGAAAGGAAAACCCTTGGCATCTTGAAGGGATGAGTCCTTGAAGTGTTCCTCCCTTTGTACCCAGAAAGCAGTAGAGGCGAAGACTTGGGGATTTATTGCTGTTTTGGAAGATATTTTTGTAAGAGATTGTTAGTTACCTGTTTTGAAGAGTTTTCTGAGCAAGGGAATTTTGCTGTTTCAGCCTTTGTCTTATGTTGGTTGCTACAGAGGATTCCCCTTCCCTCCAGAGAGAAGGCATTTTTGAATTAGAGACTGGTACAGTTGAGAAAAGAACAACATGGGGATGTACCATGGACAAATAGATTATGGCCTTTATGATTATGATTTTCTTAGTTATTTCTAATTTTTGCCATACTGGCCTGGATCTTAATTTTCAAATTTAAGTAAATTTCATTTGAACACCATCCTCTGATTCCATAGTTTATTGCTGCCTGCAACCCTTGTAGAAGATTTTTCACCTGTGCATACCACTAACCAGTGATAAGAAAGAGAGGGATAAAGTTTGAATTCTGATGAGATGACTGTATTCACGATAGCACCAGGGGCCCAGAACGTCCCTTCACTGGATGAACCCTGGTTTTTCTAGGGGCTCTTGTGAAGGAATGAGCAAGAAAAGCAGTGGATCAGGACATGGAAGAGTTGCCTTGGGAACTTTGTGACCCCCTAAATTTGATGCACCCTTTATATTCAATTACATTTGAACTGGTTAATGTGTAGCTGTTTTATTTGGCCTTCACAGATACCATTGCTCATTTTGGGGTTGAATAATAGTATCTGTGAAGGAGTCTGGAACATTTGTCTGGACCCAACAATTGATAGAATTCCTTGGCTAAATGTGGGTCAATATTTGACTTGGGGATAAAAGACCTGGTGGATACATTTCAATTAGGGTATATATGGAGAGTGCACCATCCTAAAAAGAGGGACTAATCCTCTTATTCTGCAAGGCTAAGTCTACAATGTACAGTAAATTTGATTATTTCATGTATTCCTCCAATTTAATTTCCCTGATAAAGAACAGCAATAGTTGTATAGCCTCTTAGAAATACTAAATAGTAGAAATAGTAATCTTTGTTAGATCATCATTTAAAGTGTTCCTTAGAAGCAAAATTATTTCCAATGCAAGTTTTGTACAAAAAAAAAGCATAAGAGAAAAGTGAATTATTATTGGCTAAAATCAGTGAGTTAAAAGCCACATACAAAAAATAAAAGATTGGTTCAAACTGTAAGGTCATTAGAAAATATTAGGAAGACATTAAAATCTTGATGCCATGCTCATAAAATTTCAGTCTTGTATATTTTAAGACCTTCTCAATTCACCCTGTCTCTGTAGTTTTTAACTTCTTTCTAATATTTTCCAAAGACCTCAAAGTTTGATCCAAACAATGTTCTTTTTGTGTTGGCCTAGATATATTGTATTGGCCTTTTCCTATTTAAGGTTCTGGAAGAGGTTGGTATTCCAAAGAGATTCTCTACATAGATAGTGGCAATGTATCATAAACCTTGGGTGTGCCTTCTGATCAATGGATCCCTTTCTCCCTTTTTTAATATACCCAGTGATAGCAGGCTTGGGTACTCACTCTTCCCACTATTATTTGATCTTGCTGTTGAGCCATTGAATGCTGTTATCTGATTCAATTCTGAAAAATAGTTGTATCCCAACCAAATTTAAATTAACATTTAATTAAGGGTATTCGTATGGGTTGAAGAAAACACAAGATTTCCCTCCAGATGAATGACGTATTGATCTACTTAATAGATTTCTCGTTATCTGGGTGAACACTTATGGATGTAGTAGAAGAATATGGTGCCCTATCAGGATATAAAATTAATTATGAAAAATCGAAATAGTTCCCTCTGGGTATTTGGGTTATATTCCTGGTAGTTTGTTGGCCCTTACAGCAGTTTCAGAGGGATTTCAGTATCTCAGCATCTTTAGTACAATTCCAAAGAAATTATAGTATAATCATTTTACACCTTTTTAGACCGGGGGGGGGGGGGGGCAGTTTAGATTAATTTGCTTAAAATAAGCATTTTAGCAAATAGTTATACTTATTCCAATATGTTCCAGTGAACAAATTTGCTGATTTACACAGTTTGATGACCAAACTTATCTGGCAAAATCAAACAGGCAAGAATCAAACTGAGTTAGTTATGGCTGCATAAAACTCAGGCTGGAATGACTTTCCCCAGTATTAGGACCTAATATTGGACAGCCAAACTAGTATGTCTGAAGACATGATTTAATAATAAGAATAATAATTAGATACCAATGGAAAAGGAGCAGGCCCAAGAGGTTGAGCTGGAAACTCTACTCTTTTTGCTGGTTACTTCTTATTTAAGTAGAAGTAGAAGTAGAAACAGCCCCATTCTGGTGCAAACCTTCCAGATCGGGCAACAAGTCACCAGATGTTTGGGTCTGGAACAGGAGGCATTGTATCCGATAGTTCCTCTGTGTAAGTATTCAAACATATTGGGGTGCATTGCCATTTTCCCCTATTCTCAGAGCCTGGGGGTATAAGGGCTTGTCCTTATGGGAGGAAAAAGGCTTTACATCTTTTCAAATGCTTAGACAGTAATTTGACATTGATGAGAATTCTCTTTGTGTGTATTTACAGCTAAGGAGGGTGCTGGAAGGTATAGAAATTGTGTAGTAACCCTGAGGCATTTGAAAGGCATGGAGGATTATTTAAGTGATAATGAAGCTTTGGCCAAGGGTATTGTGGTTATGTATTGGGGTATAATTTCAATTAAATGTGGGGAAACCATACCACATTTGATAGTTGTATGGAACCTAAGAACATAAGATATGCAATACTGGATGCAGGCACCTCCTGCAGGTTGTGGAATCCAGACAGCTGGCGCCTCCAGCAGGTCATAAGTCAGTCCAGGGGTCGAGGCCAGAAGGATGGTCAGAAGCCAGTCCAAGGGTCAAAGTCAGAAGAATGGTCAGAAGCCGGTCCAGGGGTTGAAGCCAGAAGAATGGTCGGAAGCCGGTCCAGGGGTTGAATCCAGAAAAATGGTCGGAAGCTGGTCCAGAGGTCGAAGCCAGAAGAATCCATCCAACGAGAGGAGAAGCAGGAGCTGGGACCGGTAGGACGGAGACAGGACTGAGGAGAACAGGCAGCGAAGAACAGGAACAAGGCAGGAACAGGAACTCGGAGCTCAGGAACAACACCACACCAAGAGCCAAGATACCAAGGCAAGGTCTGAGGAGTCCCAGGGAGAAGCCATGACCATTTCCTGTCATGGCCCCTTTAAATCCAGTCAGCAGCCATGTGCATGTCCCTAGGAGGCCCGGCGGGGGAGGAGTCGGCAGGAAGGCAGGGTGACAGCGCGTCCAGGATTCAGCGGTGGCAACGGCTGCGAGGAGAGCATCGGAGTCCACTGCCTGCTCCTGCAGGCATTTCTGGAGCGACCCGACAGCCCAGGTAAGTGCCCAACCCCAGTCGCAGATCACTGCGGCTGGCGGCCATAACAGTTCCCTTAGTATTTAACAATTGGAAGAGAGCATCAGTTACTTGTCAATGGAGTGGCACTGCAGCTCCAAGTCAAATAGATTAAAAAACAAAGACCACTGGACTTACCTGGGGTTTACCCTCTGAGCTTGTGTCAAATGTTTAAAGTTCTTATGATTCATATAAATGGTTACTGGGACTTGGCCCCCTCCAGCAGATGTCACCATGCTTCCAAGACTAGCTTGACCGCTAATAGCTCACAATCACTCAGGGTATAATTCTCCTTGGCTGGAGAGAATTTCCTTGAAAAATATGACCAAGTCATGAGAGTATCATTAGAGTTATGCTGTAGGACAGTGATAGTGAATTCTAGTCCTCGAGTGCACAAACAGGCCAGGTTTTCAGGATATCCACCATGCGATAGATTTGCATACATGGAGGCAGTGCATGAAAATCTTTCTCATGTATATTCATTGTAGATATCCTGAAAACCTGGCCTGTTTGTGGTACTTGAGGACTGGAGTTCACCCTCACTGCTGTAGGAGGTCAGCGCTTACCCCAAGGGTAGAGACATCTACCTTCAGAATGAATGGTTGAGATGGATCTGGATGATGTCAGCACATATCAAAGGTGAACTCCTTCTTTAGCTGTTCAAAGCCCGTGAATTGCATCCAAGATCCAATTCTTAGTGTCTGAACCCTTTCTTGTAAGGGCTGTGAGTGGGGCCGCGAAGGTAAAAATTGCCTGTAGTAGTTTGCAAAACCCAGAAAGTGTTGTCGCTTTGAGGCTTATAGGCCGAGGCCACTCTAATATGGCCTTTAATTTCTCTGGGTCCATCTGAAGGCTTGATGTGAGAAGATATACACCAGAAAGGGGAGATCTTCCTGATTGAATATACACTTCTCTAACTTAGTGTTATGATAACGGGTGTTTTGTGGATCCTTGGGTGCTGTGGAGATGACCATGCCCATGGGGAGGAGCCCCATGAGGAGCCACAGCACTGGGCTAGACTTGTATACACAAAACACAGGATAGAAACTCAAAAATGAAATTTCTGATCTATTAGTTCAAATTTGTAAACTATCATTAAAATCATCCATTGTACCTGAAGTCTGGAGGGTGGCCAATGTAACCCCAATATTTAAAAAAGGCTCCGGGGTAATCCGGGTAACTATAGACCAGTGAGCCTGACTTCAGTGTTGGGAAAAATTGTGGAAACTATTCTCAAGTTCAAAATCGTAGAGCATATAGAAAGACATGATTTAATGGAAAACAGTCAACAAGGATTTACCCAAGGGAAGTCTTACCTAACAAATCTGCTTCACTTTTTTGAAGGGGTTAATAAACATGTGGATAAAGATGAACAGGTAGATGTAGTGTATTTGGATTTTCAGAAGGTGTTTGACAAAGTCCCTCATGAGAGGCTTCTATGAAAACTAAAAAGTCATGGGATAGGAGGCGATGTCCTTTTGTGCATTACAAACTGTTTAAAAGACAGGAAACAGAGAGTAGGATGAAATGTTCAATTTTCTCAGTGGAAAAGGGTATTGGGGTGCCTCAGGGATCTGTACTTGGACCGGTGCTTTTCAATATATATACAAATGATCTGGAAAGGAATACGACGAGTGAGGTTATCAAATTTGCAGATGATACAAAATTATTCAGAGGTTAAATCACAAGCAGACTGTGATACATTACAGGAGGACCTTACAAGACTGGAAGATTGGGCATCCAAATGCAGATGAAATTTAATGTGGACAAGTACAAGGTGTTGCATATAGGGAAAAATAACCCTTGCTCTAGTTACACGATGTTAGGTTCCATATTAGGCGCTACCACCCAAAGATCTAGGCATCATAGTGGATAATACTTTAAAATCGTCGGCTCAGTGTGCTACAGCAGTCAAAAAATCAAACAGAATGTTAGGAATTATTAGGAAGGGAATGGTTAATAGAACAGAAAATGTCATAATGCCTCTATATCGTTCCATGGTGAGACCACACCTTGAATACTGTGTACAATTCTGGTCGCCACATCTCAAAAAAGATATAGTTGCAATGGAAAGGTACAGAGAAGGACAACCAAAATGATAAAGGGGATGGAATAGCTCCCCTATGAGGAAAGGCTGAAGAGGTTAGGGCTGTTCAGCTTGGAGAAAAGACGGCTGAGGGGGGATATGATAGAGGGCTTTAAGATCATGAGAGGTCTTGAATGAGTAGATGTGACTCGGTTATTTACACTTTCAAATAATAGAAGGACTAGGGGGCATTCCATGAAGTTAGAAAATAGCACATTTAAGACTAATCGGAGAAAAGTCTTTTTCACTCAATGTACAATAAAGCTCTGGAATTTGTTGCCAGAGGATATGGTTAGTGCATTTAGTGTAGCTGGGTTCAAAAAAGGTTTGGATAATTTCTTGAAGGAGAAGTTCATTAACGGCTATTAATCAAGTTTACTTAGGGAATAGCCACTGCTATTAATTGCATCAGTAGCATGGGATCTTCTTAGTGTTTGGGTAATTGCCAGGTTCTTATGGCCTGGTTTGGCCTCTGTGGGAAACAAGCTTGATGGACCCTTGGTCTGACCCAGCATGGCAATTTCTTATGTTCTTATGTTCTTATTAGACAGCTTGAAGATCACCACCAGAGTTGGAAGTAGTGAGGTAATCTGTGGTTGTTGTCTCAGGGACCTCGGCAGAGGGAGCCCTTCTCTCCTTGATGACATCAGGAGGTTCCACAGCAGGTCTCCCAGCGAGGAGATACTATGGATGAGATAGACTGAGAGTGAGAGTACTCACTAGGTATTAGCTGTTGGTATGCGATTCCACCAGGTATGTTGTAGAAGATACAGGCACCAAGGTAGGGAGAACAGGCCCTCGAGGAGCGAGTACCTGTTCCCTGTAAGGCACCTGAAATAAAGCAGAGTGCCCCTGAGGAGTGGGTACCCAGGTTAGCAATTACCCCGAAAGGCAGAGAGAGAGCTTCCTGCGGCAGCACGGAAGCGGCAGAGTAACATAGACAGGAACGGATTTGAGTCCTTGCTAACTCGATGAGCTAGAAAATCTGTGAAGGTAATATACCTGGATGGCTGTGACCTCAGCATGAAGGAACGCCCTCGAGGTTCGCACCAAGGGTGGCACAAAGACGTGGGTTGCACGCACCCTAGTAGGTACCTGGGAGGAGCGATGGTGGGAGGCTGCACCATAGCCATTCTGGGGACACCAAAGCGGTCAGCTTGTCGATGCTATGGTAGCCATCTTTCCCAGGTAAATTGGAGGAGCCGTGAATAAGGTGAGGCAAATGGGGCGAAGCTGTCGAGGACCGACGGACGCAACACTTAGCATAGAAATGGTGCTCATAGAACCTTTGAAGAACCTGTTTCACATGGTGTTGGTTCTCAGACAATTACATTGAGAATATCAGGATGTCATCTAAATAGACTACTATATGGAAGTGGAGAAAGCCCTGGAAGATCTTGTTTACCATAAAGACTACAAGGGCTTTGCATAATCCAAAGGGCATTACTATGTACTTATAACACAAGTGTTAAAGGATGTCTTCCACTCATTACCTTCTCAGATTCATATCAAGATGTATGTCCCAATGAGGTCCAACTTCATGAATACCTGTGCATCCCCTAGGTCAGGGGTCAGGAACCTTTTTGGCTGAGAGAGCCATGAACGCCACATATTTTAAAACGTAATTCCGTGAGAGCCATACAATATGTTTAAAACTAAATACAAGTAAATATGTGCATTTTATGTAAGACCAACACTTTTAAAGTACAATAAGTCTCTGAATTCTTTTTAATAACGTTGTTATGCTTTTGCTAACCAATGATGAATAAAGTACTTCTTACCATTAATGTGACTTTTGGTGCTGCATGGTTTTGCTGATGGCTTTGTAGTCTGGTTGATACGTGGTGAGGTTAAGCTTCATGCAGGCGTTGAGACTTCAATCCGTTAAACGTGATCGTAGGTTGGTCTTAATGTTCTTTAGATGTGAGAAAGACTGCTCACATGCATACGTAGAGCCAAACATTGTCAGTACAACAATACTCACACGCTGCAGTGTGTGGTATGTGACGGGAAGCACGTTCCAAGTTTTGACAATCAGCTGGTCCGCGGGTTGAAGTTTTTTCATTTCTTCCCACTTGTGTTTACTCGCCAACTCTGCTTGCTGTCGTGCAAGTGTTTCCAAATCTTCATTCAGTGACTTGAACTTATTTACCCACACATCTGAGGCCTTCAGGTCAGCAGCTTGTAGCTCAAAATCTCTGACGGAGGCATCGGGGATGTAACTCAGGTCGGCGCTGCCAGGTGATGAACTTAAAAATACGAGTGCACTCACGAAATTCTCCAAAGCGTGCTTTGAATGACTGCAGGAGATTAGATGTGAAGCCTGCTAGCTGCTGAAGATCAAGATGTTGAGCAGGGTCACTTGCTGTGCATGCATCTTTAAACTCTCCCAGTTTTTCAAAGTGTAGTAAACGACCTGTTTCAATGTCAGCGATGAAGAGTTCTAGCTTGTTTTCAAATGCAAGCATTGCTTGTTGAAGGGATAAGACTGTATTTCCAACGCCTTGCATTTTCACATTGAGCTGGTTCAGATGTTCAGTCATGTCCACGAGATAGTAGAACTTCAGGAGCCACTCAGTGTTAGCTAACTCAGGATGCTCGATGTTTTTCATTTCAAGAAAAGTCCGGATTTTGCTCAGACAAACTGCAAAATGGCTGAGCACCTTCCCTCTTGACAACCAACACAAATTGCTGTGCAGAAGCAGACCAGGATAATTATTCCCAACTTCATCCAGCAGTGTTTTAAACTGGCGATCATTTAAAGTTCGGGCAACAATAAAGTTGACCACCTGAATGACCAGCGACATCACCTCACCAAGCTGCTCGCCACACATCTGAGCACAAAGTGCCTCCTGAAGTAGGATGCAGTGAAAACTTAGGATGGGTCTCTTTTCATGTTCATGAAGAAGCGCTACGAATCCTCTGTTTTTCCCCACCATGCATGGAGCACCATCACTACACACCGAAATAAGTTTATCCATCAGTAGATTTTTTTCTTTAGCGAGCTCAGTGAAAGACTTGAATAAATCCTCCCCTCTTGTTGTCCCTTTCATAGGCAAAACAGCAAGACATTCCTCACGTAGCATGTCACCGACAGCATACCTTGCAAACACACTGAACTGGGATAAATGGCTTACGTCTGTTGACTCATCAAAAGCGAGAGAAAAGAATGGTGCTGCATTTATGTCCTTCACTTGTGTTGCCTCAGTTTGATTTGCCATCATGATGGTACGATCGTGAACAGTTCTTGCCGACAGAGGCATATCTTTTATTCGTTTGATTATCTTGTCTTTATCCGAAAAGTCATCAAAAAGTTCATTGGCAACATCAAGCATTAATGTTTTGGCATACTCCCCATCTGTGAATGGCTTTCCATTTCTCACAATTGCTAAAGCACCAGCAAAGCTAGCCGGATTTCAGTCACCTTGTTGGGTACAAACACGGAGTTGCTACTGACTAGCTTGCACTCTGCACAGTAGCTCTTGACATGATTTCTTCCTGCTGTCCCCCGCAGGATATTTCAATGCAAATGTAGTATGGCTTATGTCGAAGTGCCGCTTTATATTTGACCGTTTCATCGATGCAATTTTATCATTGCATATTAGACACACTGCAGAACCTGCTCTCTCCACAAAGGCGAATTCCTCTGTCCATTCCTGCTGAAAAGTACGATACTCCTCATCTTTTTTTCTTTTAGCCATCTTCTTCGATAAAAGGGTTTCTGCAATTAGCTAGCTGACTACTCCCTCCCACTCCCTCACCTCCCCCTCTAGTCTCCCCCCCACTCCCTCTCACCTCCCCCCTTCCCCTCACTCTCTCCTCCCTCCCCCTCCCCTCAGTCACTCCCCGCCGCCGCTACTGCTCCTCACCACCGGCCCGCCCCCGGACTACCGTCACGCCTCTGGCCCCTCCCATGGACAGCTGCCATGCCCCTGGACATGCCTCTGAATGCCACACCGCCCCCCTACATGCCCCCGACACGCCCCCAAGCAAAGCCCCGGACTTAGCATCCCAGGGCTTTGTGCGCACCGGCGGCCTATGCAAAATAGGCGCGCCGGCGCGCAGGGTTTTAAAATCTACCCCTATATGTATTATTGCTTCACCTACATAAAGTTATATGTATTGTTGTTTCAACTATAAACCGTTGTAAAGGCCAGCTCCAAACAACGGTATATAAAAGCACATAAATACAAATAAATAAATAATAAGCAAGTTAAAGGGAGTTAATTCTGGTATCAGTTTTTGTTTTTTTTCGAGTTGCCATCGTGGTTTTCTTCTTTGCAGCTGTAGACCACTTGCATATTGCACAATAACCACAGAACTAATGGCATTTTGTCAACTGTTGGCATCAGTACTTTTTTTTTTTTTTTTTTAATCTCAGCTGAATGAACTTTCCTAAGAAAAAATGGTTTTCAATTTTAGAACAATGGGTCAAGCATGTCCAGGCAAATCCAGTAAGCAGAAATTGGGGTTGAAAGTAACCCTAAGCATTAAAATGATTTGTTACACTGTATGGAAAATCCCCATTTGTATCTAGGGTAATGTTATTCTGGGAAGTTTTTCATTCACAAAGAACAAACTTTTTAAGGCATCTGGATGTCCTTTGGGAATATTGTATATTGGGATGCCAGTGACAATATGCTATAAGAGCAAAATTAGAGAACCAACAAACTTTGCATTTCCACAAAAAAATGTGCATCTGGGATAGGAAATTACTTCAGGCTAGTGGACAAAATCATGGAAAATATCATTTTCCTGAATTATTACCAGAATTTGTATCCTATTAAAACTAAGCCAACTAGATGAACTGACCTAGCTCATCTTTTTTTTTTTCTTTTTTGATTGTCACTGATTTCTTTTATTAGAGATTTTCCTCCTTTTGTTTTTGCATCATAAATTCTGCCACAGAGTAACAAGACCCATTGACAGAAATATCTTTCCTGTATCTTTATATGCCAACTCCTTTTTGGATGAAATGTTTGCTTATATTCCTCCATTACATTTATCATTCCTGCACTGTACAAGAGAGGTATGAAAGGCCAATAAATTTCAAAAAGAGATTTCACTTTTTCAGGATGAATTGGCTCTAAAGATGGTTAATGGTCACTCTTTCTTCATCTTCTTAACTTTCTTTGGAATATTTGCTTTCTACTATGCCCTTTTCAGAGATCACTGCATGCTCTCCTAGGAGATTATGTTATAGTTTGAGCAGGGGCGGCCAACTCCAGTCCTATAATGAATATGCTGGAGAAAGATTTGCATACAATGGGGGCAGTGTATGCAAATCTATATCATGCATATTCATTGTGGATATCCTGAAACCTGACCTGTTTGTGGCTCTCGAGGACTGGAGTTGGCCAATCCTGTTTTAGAGAATTGGCAAGCTGTGCAAGGAATCACTGTGTTATCTATAAAGGAACAAGTTTGCCCATAAAAAAATGAGGGCAAAGAAAAATATGTAAAGAGAATAGAAGTTTTTCTTTTTGTTTTTGTTTCCCTTACTTTTATTTATATACCAGACTTTCCAAACTTATGGCAATTATTTTCTGTAATTTCTCTAAAAAAAAAAAAAAAAAAGATTTTACTTTTATTTATTGTGACCATGGATTTCTGTTGAGTTGGACATATGTATCTGAAGAGATTCAAATGAAGCTGTTTTATGCATGAAGTTTAGGCAATCATTTCTTTATATCATGTGCTGGTCAAAATAGTCATGCAATGGAACTGATCAAGTCACTCATTGGCTAGGCTTCACCTGGAATACTGTAGCCAGTTCTGATTGTAGGCCATATTTCAGAAAATAAGGAATCTGCATCTGGAGACAGAGAAGATGAGACTTGAGAATCTAAATTTGTATGTCCTAGTAGAGAAGGAAATAAGATAGAGACATTCAAATACTTGAAACATTTACATTTACATTTTACATTTATTCAGAATTTGTGAATCGCCTAATTCTAAAAGGCCTAGGTGATATACAAGATGACATTCATAAAACAATTCCAGCATATCATAAAAGGCAAATGACAAGTAAATCATAAAATAATAATAAAATCAAATTGAACTTCATAAAACAAGAACAGTATAAGGGAGCAATAAGAAATAAATAAAACAATTATAGAAAAGACAAATAAATAAATCATAGCATAATAAAATCAGAGTAAAACTTCATAAAACAAAACCAGTGGGCTAGATTTTAAAAGCCTTGCATAGGCCGCCGGCGTGCGCAAAGCCCTGGGACGCGTGTAAGTCCCGGGGCTTCGTAAAAGGGGCGGGAGGGGGCATGTCTGGGGGCGTGTCAGCAGTCTGGGGGCATGTACTGGGGGCGTGTTTGGGGGTTAGGGGGCAGTCCATGGCGGGTCCGGGGGAGTGGTGTTGGTTCGGGGCGGGCCGGGAGGGTGGTCCCGAATCCCCCGGCACTGCGGCCTGTGCCAGGGGATGCCGAGGCGGCGCACACGGGCTACGCCTGCTTCAAGCAGGCATAACTTGCACAACAAAAGGTAGGCGGGGATTTAGGTAGGGCTGGGGGATGGGGTAGATAGGGGAAGGGAGGGTAAGGTGGGGGGATGCGGAGGGAACGGAGGCAGGCTGCGCAGTTCAGCGCGTGCAGGCTGACGATTTTACGCAGCCTTGCTACGTGCGTATCTTATAAAATCTGGCATACTTTTGTTCGCGCCTGGTGTGTGAACAAAAGTACGCGCGTGCATAGATTTAGAAAATCTACCCCTTGATCTCAACAACGTTCCGATGTTCAACTCAAATATAAAAAAAGCTTTCTTGTCTTCACATCAAGTATTCATGAGAATCATTTTTTTCCACAGATGTGAAGGCTTTAAAAATTCACAAAAAGTTAGTATTTTTGATTACATCAGTAATAAATCTAATTCAGAACATTTAAAGAATATTTTTTGGGACAGCGATTGAACAGTATTGTTCCCTTTTTTGATTGATGCATAACTCAAAATTTGGACATACAGTCATTTTGAATATTGACTATGTTATATGACCTTACTTAGGCCTGGATTTATCAAAATGCACTAAATATCACATGCGATAGAAAAAGGGGTGTGTTTTATGGTAATAGGCAGTTTATTGCAATAATACCTTTGTGAAATGCTAAGTTACTGCAAATTGCGATAATTTTTTTGCATTTTGAGATAAATGCCAGAATTGTATTTCCTACAGACAACCACTGGGTGGACCATGTTTTGAGAGAGAGAGAGAAAACCCATAATGCCCTAAAACTAGATAGGTATTTATATCTCTATGGGAGCCCACCTAGTAACTCGAGGTGAGGTTTAGGTAGTAGTGTAGGGGTTAGGGGCCACTTTGACATTCAAAGTGAGACGTACGAACAGAACAGTGCTCTCCTGTGAAGATTTGATGACTCTCGGAGTGAGGAAACTCACTCAAAGATGATATTTGTGCAATGTTACCCAGGTAGAGAGACCATCAAGCTCGGTTGAGAGAACATTGCACAAATATTATCTTAGGTACAAAGTCATTGATAGGTTTGTACCTATATACCTGGTAAGCAATTTTTGAAGAAAACTACACATATAAAGTTACATTTTAAAAGCTCGGCGCACGTTAAAATTGGGAAATGCGCACACATGTAGGGCTTACATGTGACTGTCAATTTTAAAAGTTGCATTCATAAAAGTGAATGGTTTGTGTTTTTTGAGTCACTCAAGTTGTGTAAATTTCTTGATGCAAGATTACCTGAAGTTATAACTGTATCCTGATCATGGGAATATAAATAAACATTAACTACCTTCCATTTGCATTACTGTTTTCCTGTATTTGCTCAAAAGTTTTGTATCTTGGATTTCCCAATTACTTTATACCAGGGGTATTACTTTGGATTAAGATTGGCTGTAAACTGGATAATATTATTCAACATATTTCTTTATGTAAAATTGTATGTGGAACAGCCATTAGTTTTTGCCTAAGTTAATTGTATAACTTTACCCATTCAGTGACAAGCTGTAATTGCTATTTTATTTAAAAAGCATAAATAAAAAATAAAAGTTATATACATGCCAGCATATCGCCCGCTGCGCACATCTCATTCATAGGGTCACTTTTCAAATCACGTTGAGGTTCTAACATGCAATAAATGGCATCTAATATGTGTTACACACACTATAAATATAGGGTCATAAGCAATACATGTAAATTTTATTATGAGTATGCAAATGAAGAGAGTTAATTCAACTTACGGTTTCCTACTACATTTTGCAGCAATTTAATGCACAATAATGATGGATTTAATGTAAAAAATAACAACACCTGCTTTTGGATTAGAGGGACAAAAACGTTTTTATTGCATGACAGAGGCTGTTGCAGATCGCAGCTATTACTGTGGCTATTATCATGTGTGATAAAATGAGGCCTACCATCAGTCACAACTATCCAGCCCTCCTGGGTCAATAAAAACACCTTTAATGGATGGCCGGTGCCATCTTGTGCTCCTACCATGTGACAGGGGCTGACCAATGGCACTGGTAGCCCCTGTGACATAGTGAGGGCAAAGGCTATCGGTGCCATTTTGATTACTGGCAGCCGACGGCCCGAGTGCAGGAGATCGCTCCAGGACCCCTGCTGACCACCAGGGACTTTGGCAAGTCTTGGGGACCGTCCTGACCCCCACAAGACTTGCCAAAAGTCCCTGGTAGTCCACGGGGGTCCAGGAGCGACCTCCTGTACACGGGCTGTCGGCTGTCAGTATTCAAAATGGCACCAATAGCCTTTGCCCTTACTATGTCACAGGGGCTACCGGTGCCATTGGTCAGCCCCTGTCACATGGTAGGAGCAATGGATGGCCGGCACCATCTTGTGCTCCTACCAGGGGCTGACCAATAGCACTGGTAGCCCCTGTGACATAGAGAGGGCAAAGGCTATCGGCGCCATTTTGAATACCGGCAGCCGAGGGCGTGAGAGCAGGAGATGGCTCCCGGACCCCCAGCTGGACCACCTGGGAGTTTTGGTAAGTCTTCGGGGGGTCAGGAGTGTGGGGAGTTTGCTAAAATTTGCTCCTTTAGACAGCTGAATAATTCGGCAAAGATTTGTTGTATTCGTGGGGAATCGCGATACGTTTCGCTTCCCCACGAATACAATGAATATGGCCCTATACTTTGCGGATTACCAATACGTAGGAAACTAATGCACACACCTAGTGGTTACCAGGTTGCCTCAGCTCTCAGGCTATCATGGATTCTATTAAGAACTCAGAGGGGATCTGGATCCGGTCACAGAAAGGTCTCACGCTTTATTGGGCCTCATCATATTATTGTCCACCCTGCATTTCATGTCATCTGGCTTCTTCCAAACAGAGTTATTGAGGGAATGTCTGAAACCACTTTTTCCCGCTGTCTGGGCAGGCATTAACAGCTGTACGTGAATGTATTAATTAGGGATGTGAATCGTGTGTCCGATCGTTTTATCGATCGGGTTTGGCTGGGAGGGGGAGGAAATCTGATCGTTACGAGATGTGAATTGGAATCGGTTCCGATTCCAATTCACATCACTAATTTTTTTTAGTGAGGCATGCGCCGATAAAAAAAAACCCACCCCGACCCTTTAAAATTACTCCCTTAGCCTCCCCCACTCTCCCAACCCCCCTAAAAAACCTTTTTACAAATACCTGGTGGTCCAGGGGGGGCGCGGGCAGCAATCTCCCATTCCCACGCTATCAGCTGCGCTAAAAAAAATGGCGCCAATGGCCCTTTGCCCTTACTATGTGACAGAGCAAAGGTAGCGCCGGCGCCATTTTGAATATTGGCAATACGGCCCGCGTGCAGGAGATCGCTCCCGGACCCCCGCTGGACCCCCAGGGACTTTTGGCCAGCTTGGGGGGGCCTTCTGACCCCCACAAGACTTGCCAAAAGTCCAGTGGGGGTCTGGGAGCGACCTCCTGCACTCCGGTCGTATTACCAGTATTCAAAATGGCGCCGGCGCTACCTTTGCCCTTACTATGTCATAGGGGCCGACGGTCTGCCCCTGTGACATTGTGAGGGCAAAGGTAGCGCCGGTGCCATGGTGGCAAAGTACCTGGGAGATGCACATGATTCCTTTTAAACTTAGGCAATCACCCGCTTGACAATTTTGAAGACGGCCTCTATGGTGATGGTTGTCCCATAGGTAAGAGTGATGCTTCTTTCTTTATTCTCTCTCCAGCTATGTGTTTCCAACCAATGGCACTGACATTAGGGGCTATTGCAGATGTGACAAGTGGCTTGTACAGTTAAGTCTACAAGCCATTGAGCCAGGGCCTGGCTTTCTCTCTCCTTACTAATATTGTGTGCCCAAACAATGCACTTACCACAAAGCTTTGTGTATGACCAGCCACTACACACTTTCTATGGGTTCACTTTAATTAATTGCCTTTTCAAATCCTCCCATTTGGAGCATTTGTAATTTCACTTGTTATTCACAGCCTTTAGTGCCCATACTGCATGGACTTCCAGATCATATGTGCCCTGTCAGTGATTGGTCAGCAAGAATGTCAGCCACAGTTTGTCGTGACCATCACACAGGTAAAACAGAAGGTGGGGATCTGTGCATTTTGGCCCTAGCATATTCACTATTTCAGATCAGACAACCAGGGACATGTACAAGCATACCACAAGGTTGATGTTTTTCTGCCTTGACATGTGTGGCACTTGTGATGTACTGCTTCAGTGTTAGAGGAGTGCTAGAAATGGTTAGTGATAGCTTGATGGGAGTGACATGTACCCATTTGGTAGGAACCGCAGATGCAGTTTCCCATGCTGGAAGAGAAGACACAGCAAAAGCAAATGCTATAGTGTTGTTCATATAGTGTCACAGAAAAAAGGCGACATGAACTTTGGGTTATGAAATAGGTTTTAAGGCTCATGTTACGTTAGAGCTTAACTTCTACTATCTTATAGCATCCTGTGGATTGGCAATGATATTACATAGTCATGGTGGTATGAGCGATGCAGCCATTCTCTCTTTTCCACAAGAGATTTAGGATATGGTTACAAGACCTGGCTTCTTACCCCCATTGCTATTCCCAACATGCTGGCGGAGATGAGGTACAGCAAGACCTTGTGTTCTAACTGCTGTATCATAGAATGCACATACAGAGTTCTCAAAAGTAGATTTCACTGTTTGATTAAAACAGGGGGAGCTTTAATATATACCCCACCCAGATTTGAAGAGATAGTGCTGCTCTGCTATATACGCCATAATATTGCTGTATGCCATGGTATTCAAGATCTACCTGAGGATCCCCCATGTCCATTTGCACAAGCCAAGGACACAACGCTGACTAGTAGCCAGATTTGGCACAGCATCATACAATGCTACTTTGCTAGTTAGACCTCAACAATTCCTTCCCCTTCCATGGAATAGAGCCCAGAAGAGTGTTTTCAGATGCTATCCTCTCTACCTTTCTTTTACTCACTGGTCCTCTGGCTCAGTGTATAACATAGAGATCATCCTTAGCAAAGAGATATGTACAGACCTACAACCTTGGGCATTGCAGGAGTGGTAGCCAGCCAGGCTGTTCAAGGTGGCCTGGTCCCAGTCAACAACAGGCCTCATAACTGTGTATTTCTCGCCAGTGGGCAATCTTGAGATTATATACCTCCGTGACTTCTTCTTAGTTGTCAAACAGCAGCTAACATGGGGTTCCAGCAGCCTGCAAGTAGATGACATCTTTGCTAATGTGAATGACCTAAAAAGCTTTTAGTATTGAGTGCCTTTTAAGTGTAGTGAGAACACAAGTAAAAGGCCCTAAGAAATCTCTTTTGAGGTGCTTAGTGTCACTTCACCTAACACCACACAAGAGATACATGTAGACTATGTACTATCTAGGACTGGCATCCATAGCTGTACATTTCTGCTCCCAAGAGATTAACAAGACTTAGTGCTTTCCGTACTTTGCAAGTCAGCTCTCAACTAAAGACTTATGTGAGGACAGCATTTGGTGCTCGACCCAGAGAGAAGGCCCATTGTTTGGTCAGAGGGTAGATATCTTTACAATGGATGAGGCCAAGGGATTTTTATAGCTGCATTATGACATTAGCAAAGATATATAACGTATTGATCATCAACAGTTTGAAGACATTGCTATATCACCTCTAGCCAAGTGTTTCTACATCTATTCCACCAGCAGAATATGGAGTTGAAAACTAGCTAGCTAGTGCCCATCTCACATACACGCCCATATACACAAGAGTTTCCTAAGAGTATACTCTTGGGGGAAGGCAACACAAGCCACTTGTAAAGCTCAACAGTATGGAATTTCTGGTTTAGCTCTTGACAGAATCTTTGACAGAATACAATGAGTTTTGGTTGTAAGGCCTCAGCTATAGGTTCTTGCATGCAAGAAATGTGTCTAGTTGGAATGGCCAATGGCACTCTAGCATGCAAGTGAACACTTAAGACAAAAAACACACAATAAAAAGATACAACCAGAAAGATCTTTTTCAAAACCTGTAACCATTTAATTACACAACAAATGTGAACAGATTCAAAGCAAGTCAATGACTTTGGTGATAACATTCTACAAGGACAAGATATCAAATAGCACATGACATTGCAGCTGAAATAACCAGCATATTGAGTGTAGACCTGTAAATTTATTGTTATAAATGGTAACATAACAAAAACAGAATTAGCATCTTATCCTTTAACACAATCATGATTGCAATAAAGAACATAGAAAGCTGAAGTGGTAACCCAATAGCTAGAGTACAGCTCTAATGTTTGAGCTTATAGTAGCACAACTATGTGATGGCAAGAAAGACCCAGACAGTCTTTCCCCTCATTAGGCTATCCCCTCAGAGGGGATAGCCTAATGGCCAAGACAGCAGAATTCAAGAAGAAGGCCCAGACTGTCCATGTTGAAGTAGTGCACTCAAAAGGGGACAGCCTAAGGGCCAAGGCAGCAGAGTTCAACAAGAAGGCAGCAGGACCAGGACCAAAAAATGCAGCATGGAGGTCAAGGACCAGGAGAATACACAGCAGCATGAAGGCAGCAGCCCTAGGAGATGACTCAGCAGCATGGAGGAAGCAGCATGATGTGATGAGATGAGATAACCTAATAGGTAATTGGATCCAGGTGGAACTACACATGACTGAAACACCATATACAAAATCAATATATCAAGTGAGAGTCAAAAAGTCACAAAATAATGTCAAAAACATATGTAAATTTGTTTATTGTTACAGCTTCATAGAAAAATACAAAATATAAAACCCAAACACACTCACTCCACATTCACACCATAAAACCCCAAATGTTCACAGATAGTTTTACCAATAGAGGGAGAAAAACCTCACATCAAAAATAAATATCATTTATAAACCCATTTACAAGATATAATTATTACATCAAATTCCAAAATTAATTTTTATTCATCTTCCTTTTCACATTGTATATTTGTGTTATGCCTTATAGACTCTCTTCATACAAATCAAAATAAATGTACCCATTCCCTCAAATGTGCAATGATGTTCACATTCCTTTTTGCTTGTATTCCTGTTCCTTTTTCTTATGCCGTACGAGTCTCTCTTCTTACACTGGTATATTCACATTCCCTCAAGTATATGATGACATTTGCATTTCCTACAAGGGACCCTTGTTTCGCCATTCGAGCTTCATCAGGGGAAACGTATGTATCTTAAATTTCAAAAACAAATGTGATGTTAATCATTAACCACCATATTCCTATTGCTAACTCAACTGATAGATATAATTACCTGATAACAACTCTAGCTAGATATAAAACTGTAATCTTGCAATTAACCCTGAATGTCAATCCAATGGGCTTCTGTATTTTAAATTTCTATGAAGCTGTGAATGTCGAGTGAGTGTGTTTGGGTTTTATATTTTGTATTTTTCTATGAAGCTGTAACAATAAACAAATTTACATATGTTTTGACACATTTTGTGACTTTTTGATTCTCACTTGATATATTGATTATGAAATGAGATGAGACAGCAGCAGTATGATGACTAGAGACCATGTCAAGTAAGCTGGAGTATGGGCAGAGCAAAGAGGAAGGCATTATAAGTAGGCAGCAGACCAACACAGGCAGACAATAGACCATCCCCATCAGCAAGCCAGCACAGGAACTCCATAGTGAGGATGGGCCCAGCTGGCTTCTTCCATCTAGCTGGCACAGTAACTCTGTAGTTAGGATAGGCCTAGCACTCTTCTTCCATCCAGCCAGCACAGGAACTCTGTAGTCAGGATGGGCCCAGCAGGCTTCTTCCATGTAGCTGGCACAGTAACTCTGTAGTTAGGATGGGCCCAGCAGGATTCTTCCATCCAGCCAGCACAGGAACTCTGTAGTCAGGATGGGCCTAGCAGTTTTCTTCCATCTAGCTGGCACAGGAACTCTGTAGTTAAGATGGGCTACTTCAATCTAGCCGGTACAGGAACTCTGTAGTCAAGTCGGGTCCAACAGGCTTTTTCCATCTAGCTAGCACAGGAACTCTGTACAGAGTCCTGGCGATGCTTGTTTCCACAAGTCTTGTAAGCTGAGTGTATATGGCATCACTATTGTGGCCTCATGGCCCTTTTCCATGGCTTGGCTTTCCAGTTGTGGACATCATGTCTTTGGGGGGCCTACCACTGAGTCATCACTCTGAGCATGGACAGCTGCATGGCGTGGAGTCTTGGGATGCAGGGGAAGCACAGGTGGAGGCTCAGGCATACTTTGGAGAATTTGTGTTAACACACTGGTCATGTTGTTGATGGATGTTGAGACAGTGGTTGCTTGAATGCGGGCTGCTGTCTCATCATGCAAGGCCTAGATCTGAGTGTTGACAACCCTCCTCAAGCACACTAGCTCTGACTGTATCTGGTGGTGGTGTACACCATGACTCCTAATCATGCGGTCCAGTTGCTCATGCATAGAAGGCTCTGTTGGTGCTGGTGCTGTGCTGGGTGTATAGGAGCTGCAGTTTGGGCATCCATAAGTGGCATGATGGGGCTGATGGGCTGCTCCTGCTCAGTGCCTGCTGTCTCACACTGGTGACTTGGCATGATGGAGGTAGGTTGTGATGGCTTGATTGCCTCCCAACCCATGAAGCCTGATAAGTTGAGGCTTACATTCAGAGGACTTGCCGAGCTCAGGGGTGCTAGCATCTGCAGCTGTTGTTCTTCAGGTTTCTGCTGCTGTTTCTCCTCTTTGCTCACCTGTGTTGCTGAATTCATTTGTATGGGTGCATGTAAAAGTGGGGTTGCACTGTGGTCCCTGGAGTGGCACTCCTAGTGCCTGCGACTTGACAGCTGGGACCAGAAGAATCCCAGGTGAGAGCTGTGGAAACAAAGAAGAAGACATAAGTACCACTGCTAAGAAGTACACATGTATTGTTTGGCAACAATTGCACACTTTGCATCAATCAATGCCTTGACATTTAGAGGTGATACAAACTTACTGGCTCTAACTTGTGTGGTGTCTAGTTACTCTTCTATCCTCTCAAATATATCTAGTCCCAGCCATTTGATGAGGCGATCCTCCATCGATGTCATGATGATGGGGCAAGGGGCTCTTCTTCTGGTCTGCCGTAGATATTTATTGCGGCTCACCACCTTGTTTTTGGGTTGAGACTTGATGTACTGGTATGCACTCCTTTTCACTCCACTGTGCTGAGATATGGCCTGGGTAATAGTGCACCAGATCTGTCCCTTGACTGCCCTCAATGTCTTGGCTGTACGGTTGCTGAAGAGCATGGTCATTGATGACTTCAGCGATGACCATGTCATTGTCCTTGACACTGAACTTTAGTGCCTGCCAATGACCGTGCCCTCCTGCCTGGCTGCCAGATGAATGGGATGCACTTCTGCTTCCAGAGAGGTGTCGCATTTCTCAATCACACTCCCACTCCTCGCTTCCCTCCATTCCTCCCTCCCTTGTACCTGTCCTACCAACTATCTTCCACTCTTTCCTTTCTGTCTATCCCTACCCTGACATTCTCCTCCCACCATACTCGCCTGCCTATCCCCTTTCGCCTCTCACCTCCTCCTATTACTTCCCTCCTGCCTATCTCTACTGCTGTCCCTGTCCCTGCCCCTACTCCTACTCCTCCTCCTACCACTCCTGCCCTTGTCCTCCCTCTTCCTCTGCACCCCTCCCCCTCCTCCTCTCATGTCTATCCTCTCCTCTCTTCCCATACCACTCATGCTCTATCCTCTCCAAATCTTCCAACTCTACCTCTCCTCCTCATCACCATTACCCTCCTCCACACCACCACTCCTCCTCACTCTTCTTCCCCACCATTATCACCACTCCTCCTCCATACCACCACTCCTCCTCACTCCTCCTCCACACCACCACTCCTTCTCACTCCTCCACTCCTCCTCATCACCACCACCACCACCACCACTCCTCCTTACTCCTCCACTGCGCCTCATCACCACCACCACCACCACTTCTCCTTACTCCTCCACACAAAAAGACAGACAGACAAAATGAACTAACAAAAACTTTCACTCAAACAAAGACAAAAGACCAAGGTAAAGGGAAGCAGATGTTCACAGAAGACAAGACAACAAACCCAGGTAATCAAATCTTAAAAAGCTCCTGCTCCCACTACCCAACTCACCAACTCTCCTCTCCTCTGTCCAACTCCTGACACACCCTCAAAGAGACAGCTGCAGGAAGCCGGTATATATAAACCAAAAAAAATAACACGTCATGCATATATCAATGTGCACCCCGTAAAATGATGTGCAACACACTGATGCCATACTAGGGTTGTCAACTGGCTCCAGATTTTCAGAACAGGTGATCCAGCCCTGGTTTTACTTGCCTGCATGCAGATACCTACAGTCTTCCTTTTCTTAAGGACTGCAATAGGGAAATCAAAACAATCCCTGAATGCAATGGGGTAAAACCAGGACTGGATCAACCTGTCCTAAAAATTTGGAAACAGTTGGCTACCCTGTACTACACATGACGTGTTGACACATTGCATAACATGACAAAATTTCCTGACTTGCGCAAAATACCTTCGCGTTGAGAACGATCAGGCATTTTCCTAAACACGCCCTTTTTTAACATGGGTGCTTTTTCTGCTATATTTATAGCATTTTGATGATTCTAGGCCTCAGAATCAAAAAGGGGCTTGGTGTGGGCAGGGCATGAGTTTTCTAGGGCAGGGATAAGAGATGTGCCTGCAAATACTTACATGCCGGGGCACACTCAGGTCTAGTGCCATGCAACTTTACTTCTACTATGGAGGAGGTATAAGTTTCAAAAACAAAAAGACATTCCTGAGGGGTTTAAAGGATCCAGGTTAACTGGAGGTAGTGCAGGCTATTAAACCAAGGGGCTTGGAAGACTTAGTTCTACACTGGTTGAACTGGTGGACAAACTGACAAAACTGGTCTTGGTGTGGATATATGCTGGTGTGGATGTGCGCTTGGTGTGGATATTGCTTGACTTACAAGGTTTAAACCCAATTTGCATGGTTGCATGTGCAACCATGCTACTTTTGAAACTAGGTGCACACATATGCGCACCAAGACCTTTTTTTTATAATGTATGCGCCTATGTGTGTGTATATTACAAAATCACCGTTTCCCTGGGCGTGTACCAATGCACATTCATCATTGTTGTGCCTGCGTGCCCCTTTGAAAGTTACCATCATAGAGTTTTCTTTTTTAAATCTGCTTAGGCAGATACCTGGTGTAAAAATATTCTTGGTCTTTGCACCTCCTTTTTCTGAAGATGATGGAGAGAGGGAAAAATTATGCATGCAGATTTGAGAACTCCTTTCTGTTGGAGTACTTTTCTTTCCTGGTCTAAACATGCCTTTTTTAATATGGCTAAACCTATGCCTGCAACAAAACTCAAATACACTTTATAGCAATTCTGAGAAGGGACGTTTTCAGACAGGCCTGGTAAATTGCTAAATGGCTTTGCCAATAGTTCTTTTAGGGGGAGTTTTCAAATTAGGGGGCTATGTGTCCACACTTCCTCTTTGAAAATTGTCCATAGGTATAAAGTATTTACAGACATTGCACTTGCCATTTGTGCAGATGAAATTTAATTAATAATTACACAAATATATGATTTCCTGACCTGACCTAAACACACTGCTGAGGCTACTATCAAACAGCCAATTTGCCCAGGTAAATGCCTTTGAACATTGCCCTTCCATTCTTGATGTGAATGTTTATTTAGTAGCCAAACATTTTTCTGCTGGTTATTTTTCTAAGTTCAAGTGTCAAAAGCTTGGAACATACTTTCAAAAACCAGGGTTTCAAAAACCTTTCCTGGTCAGTCCATCATTTTTCAGGATATTCACAATTAATTGCATAACAGAAATTTGCAATAATATGACTCTCTGATGCATATTCAAGGTGGATATTTTGAAAATCTGGTTGACTATTTGGTTACCAGGACAGGCTTGGAAAGCTTTGGTTAAAAAAGAGTATGACATCTTAAAGATACAATGAGTAAATATCCTACACAGAAACATAAACATGAATATATGGAGAACATGGTAAATCATGTAGGCTAATATTTTAATTAGCACAAGTTTTAAATATCTGGAAATCATGAATAAAACATGTTTTCAGTTCAAGCAAAACATGCACACTACAGATTGGGACCTTTGTCAGATACAGGGATGGTAACTTTCAAATGGGCGCACAGGCGCCCATGTATATGTGTGCATCAGCCTGCGCCCAGCTACATACAGTTTGGTTTGAGCCGCACAAGTGGGGGAATTTTATAACAGGCACACATCCACACATGACCAGTTTCACCAGTTCATCTACCAAGTCACCCAGTCTAGAGCTAGTTCCTCCAAACCCCCCTGGTTCTTTAGCCTGCATTCCCCACAGTTACCCCAGACCCCAGGATGTCTGTATTTTTTTAACTTACACTTCCTCCATAGCAGAATAAACTTCCATAGCACTGGACCTGGACTCGCTCCCAGGTGCGAAGGTACTTGCATGCATATCTTTTGGCCATGCCCCAGAACACTCATGTCCCCGCCCACACCTGTCCCCTTTTTCAGTGTAAGATGTGCGCACATTGACACATGTGTACGCATCCCTCCACTTTCTAAAATCGGATGGACGTTTATTTATTTATTTTATTTTACGTGTTTTGAATACCATCATTCGGTTTTGCCATCAGGACGGTTTACAGCATCATGAAACAAGATTAGTTAAACATCATCCTAGCAAATTGTTGTGCGGTAGGGTTGTGGTTTTTGGGATTTGAGTGTTAGTTGAATACATAGTTGATTACATATAAAATTGTTGATACATATAAAAATTCTGACATACAGCAAACATTTTTACATATACATTATTTTCACAATGCGCATGTGCTAGATATAGATATGTGCTCATCTCCTGTTTTTGATATGTGCATCTCTTTTAAAATTCACCTCTTCTTGAACATAATACACTAGATTGTCCAAACTAGTGAGCTTCTCAGCCTTTATTATTAGAGTCTACTTAGTACATGTCAGCTTTTTAAAACACTAATGCTCAAAACTGCAGCACTGTTCTTAGCAGCAATCAGAAATCTTGCTGCCAAAAGTACAAACAATCCAGAAATAAGACAATGTTTGGCAGCAACATTCTTGCACTATTTGAAAAGAACTGAGTGCCAACAAAATCAATAACACATCTTTCTCCACCGTTTTATTTAGAGCTCACTGCATAAAAGCTGTTTCCACCAAGAGAAGAGATAAGTAGGAAGCCTATAGAACTAATCCAATCTGAATAGTTTAATAAGACAACACTCAAACTCTGAAAAAAAAAATAGTCCTTCAAAATTGAGGAACTTGGCAGAGTTAATGCACTGACATTTTGTAAAATGTTCCATTGTGTTCAAGGTATTAAAATGCTTATGTACTAAGCATTTTTCTCACAGAAACAAAGAGGACAATTTTCCCTGGTAAAAAGCCCTCCTCTGGCAGGCTAAGATTATGCATGGTTTTCCATAGCATGTGTACTTTTAGCAGTGCTATATGGAAATGACCCTTGAGGCTTATTTAGGGGAGAACTATAGCACATATACCTGATATTTTCAGAAATGCTAATGCTTCTACCCCTGCACGAAAAAAGCAACATGCAGGCTACTTAAAGCTCACATATTTTAACTCTAATTTTCAAAGAGAAACTTCCCATATTTCTTTTTTTTTTAATTAGCATAAAGTTAACATATGCATTACAACTTCTCAGGCCACTTGTCAATTGCCCCCCAGAAAGGAGAAAACCTTTAGCACAAATGGGCTCTAAGTGAGGGCTTCCCAAACCTGTCCTTGGGATCCCACATTAAGTTGGGTTTCAGGATCTCCACAATAAATATGCATAAGATACATTTGCATATATTGAGTTTCCAATAAATGCACATTTAATCATCTCATGCATATTAATTGTTGATATTCTAAAGATATGTATTGATGTGGGCCCCAGGACAGATTTAACAAGCCCTGCCCAAAGTCTAATGAGAATACACATACAGTTAAGAGAACTGTATGTGTATTCATGAGATTCATGAGATTGAACCATATTTCTATGGTTCAATCTCGTGATAGCAAAATGATTTGGTTTTTATAATATCTTTTGAACAAATGGCAAGGCAAATAATGTGATGGAATAAATTACTATCAAAAACAGTTACATTGTAAGTGTAAATAAACATGATTAATGTTTAGTACTGAATAATTTATTGTTTAATTCATATTCTTTAAATCAGTAAAAAGGCAGCAGAGGAGTAGAAACTAATTTAACAGATTGTTATTAAAAAAAATATTCTTACTAACTCCCACTGAGTTGTCTGTTAAGAATTTGGAAGTGAGCTAGCTCTGTTGTATTATGGGTAGTTTTCTTTATTCCATTGAAGTCTGAGAGATACTTTAACTTGTATATTAATCAAAGCCCAATTTAGGATAAATTAAGCTAACCAATAGAGATTCATTAGCAATCTATTAGAGCATACAGTACAGCATACTTTGAGTAGCATCATACTTATTATATTATTCTGGGCCTAAGCTTGATTTTTATCTTTTTTTTTCCCCAAAATAAAAATGCATCAAAAGAGCAGTGACGGGTTGACAGTGCAGCATTGTTTCCATAGAACAAAGCATGATCAACTGCAATCATGGTTGGATTTGGCCAAGTCTTTCAACTGTAATTTAGTCTGCAAATTCAATGGAAGAAACTGTTTTTGTCTTGGAAAGAAAACACTTTATCTACTATTTATTAATTCATGGAAGCTTCTAGTATGCTAATGTGTGAGGACATATGCATTGTTTCTTGGTTTTGTTTTCTATCAGAATTGATTTGTTAACTTTTCATAGCTAGCTGAATTAATCACTCTTTTTGTTACAACAGTTTATTTTGTTTAATGAGGGAAAAAGATAACACTATAAATATGTAATATGGAAAGTTTTTACTTCACTACACAGAGATTACAATTCATTTGCATACTATTTGGTACTGTCTGATAGAGCAGCTTGGTGTTTATATATTAATAAGCTGAATATCTTAGAGACATTAAAAACAGTTTTGCTTTTGGCACAGTTTATGACTTTTGTGATATCCTGTATAATAATTCAAGATCAGAAAAGCCTACATCTTCATTCAATTAGCACACACATTTGTAAAGCCTCTTTGGAAAATATTTCTGGCAATATTCATGTCTTTGAGGAATCTGAGTAAACAACTTATTGCAGATTTTTCAGGCGAATGAACATTTCTGATTCATTAGAGGCCGGTTCAGCAGATATATGTTAAAAGAAAACTAAGTGACAGATCCTGCAATTTGATAATCAGAATACGAACAAGTATGTTCATTTTTGTACATCCAAAATTGACTTTTGAAAGTGGCTATTAAAACATGGGATACCTTGAGACAATACGTATGATTATTTCTTCCTTTGAAAAGACCAGTCAAAGATGTATAACGTAATACAATGACAGAGAAACAAATATCAACAAATTTTTACCTATCTCATGCACCCTGATTTAGACATATCCCTTACACCTTTGCAATTTTGCACTTTTTCTCCATGGTTGTAAGCCCATTCTTATATCTGCACTTCTCATCTTCTCAAATACTCAGCAGCACATAGCTAAGGGAGCTATATGAGATCGCTCATGTGTGACTCATGACATCTGATAACATTAATACATACAGCCATTTCTTAAGCATACAGTTATTTTTCAGGCTTTTTGCATATATCTCTTATAATCCTTTATACTACATGCAACACCCCAGTTTAACACTCATATCTTTTCTTACATGCCCTTGACAATGCCAAATATAACATATAAAAACTACAACCTACATTACATTTATATTAAAAAACTAAAACATTTATTTACAAATTTGCACTGCATATATTTTTCTATGGAAGACCTGTCTGCAGCATATAAAAAGGAGAGAAGGAGCAAGTGGCAGATGTCACTGTTCTGGCACCAGTTGTGGCAAGTCCTTTTTTTATATTGTGATTCCAAGCATATCTTAAATGCCCTTATGAAAAGAAAAAGCAGCAAGTGGTGAGAAGAGCTCATTGTGGATGGGTAATGTGACTGTTGGCCAACATAGCTGCATTTAGCAATAAATAGTACCTATGAATCCATAGCCTTTTGCATAGGGATGTGAATCGTTTTTCAACGATTAAAATTATCGTCCGATAATGTTAATATCGTCTTAAATCGTTATAGAACACAATACAATAGAAATTCTAATGATTTATCGTTAAAAATCGTTAAATCGTGTTAGTGCGCACTAACTCCCATTAGTGTGCACTAACAGAAAATGATACAAATTGACACTTTCCAGGTCACTGAAGGTCAGTTAGGAATGAATATGTATTCCTATTGGCTGGCTGCCCTCTTATCTATTGATGTTACCAAGGTTCACACTGAGGTGATGGTTGGGGGGATAGGAAATGGAACTGGAAACTCACGAACACCAACAGAAAATGATACAAATTGTTGACACTTCCCAGGTCAGTAAAGGTCACTTAGGAATGAATATGTATTCCTATTGGATGGCTGTGCTCTTATCTATTGATGTTACCAAGGTTCCCACTGAGGTAATGGTTGGGGGGATATGAAATGGAAACAGTTGGAAGCTTGACAAAAAAAGTAATGTGATGATCATCACTCATGTACTAGAACTTGTTTGTTTATTATTTTTGTTAGCAGGCATGTGAAATGCTAGTGCATGTTGAATTTGCCAATCACTGTGCATTTTAGAAAGGTGGTCCTGGCTGGAACTACACAGTTCAAATATATGTGGTAATTGATTGTTGGTAAGTGTATTTTTTAAGTAGCCACACTGGCCACCAGATCACGGATCATGGAGAGCTGCATCCCTGCTCCCAGCCAATCTGGGGCTGCCTGTCCCTGTAATCCATGCAGAGCTGCATCCCTGCTCCCAGCCAGTCTGGAGATCACAACATTCCTGGTATTAATAGGGATAGGGCACTGTGTGCAGGAAGATCACAACACTCCTGGTATTGATAGGGATAGGGCACTGTGTGCAGGAAGATCACAACACCCCTGGTATCAGGGTTAGTGCACTGTGTGCAGGAAGATCACAACACTCCTGGTATTAATAGGGATAGGGCACTGTGTGCAGGAAGATCACAACACTCCTGGTATTAATAGGGATTGGGTACTGTGTGCAGGAAGATCACAACACTCCTGGTATTAATAGGGATAGGGCACTGTGTGTACATGAAGATCACAACACCCCTGGTGCCAGGGTTAGGGCACTGTGTGCAGGAAGATCACAACACCACTGGTATCAGGGTTAGGGCACTGTGTGCAGGAAGATCACAACACTACTGGTATTAATAGGGATAGGGCACTGTGTGTACATGAAGATCACAACACCCCTGGTGCCAGGGTTAGGGCACTGTGTGCAGGAAGATCACAACACCACTGGTATCAGGGTTAGGGCACTGTGTGCAGGAAGATCACAACACCCCTGGTATCAGGGTTAGGGCACTGTGTGCAGGAAGATCACAACACTCCTGGTATTAATAGGGATAGGGCACTGTGTGTACATGAAGATCACAACACCCCTGGTGCCAGGGTTAGGGCACTGTGTGCAGGAAGATCACAACACCACTGGTATCAGGGTTAGGGCACTGTGTGCAGGAAGATCACAACACTCCTGGTATTAATAGGGATAGGGCACTGTGTGCAGGAAGATCACAACACCCCTGGTGCCAGGGTTAGGGCACTGTGTGCAGGAAGATCACAACACCACTGGTATCAGGGTTAAGGCACTGTGTGCAGGAAGATCACAACACCCCTGGTATCAGGGTTAGGGCACTGTGTGCAGGAAGATCACAACACTCCTGGTATTAATAGGGATTGGGTACTGTGTGCAGGAAGATCACAACACCCCTGGTGCCAGGGTTAGGGCACTGTGTGCAGGAAGATCACAACACTCCTGGTATTAATAGGGATAGGGAACTGTGTGTACATGGAGATCACAACACCCCTGGTGCCAGGGTTAGGGCACTGTGTGCAGGAAGATCACAACACCCCTGGTATTAGGGATAGGGCACTGTGTGCAGGAAGATCACAACACTCCTGGTATTAATAGGGATAGGGCACTGTGTGCAGGAAGATCACAATACCCCTGGTATCAGGGTTAGGGCACAAGTTCTAGTCACATTGACTGATCACATTACTTTTTTTGTCAAGCTACCAACTGTTTCCATTTCCCATCCCCCATATACTGTCAGTGGGAACCTTGGTAACATGAATAAATAAGAGGGCAGCCAATAGGAATACATATTCATTCCTAAACTGACCTTAACTGACCTGAAAAGTGTCAAATTGTATCAATTTCTGTTAGTGCACACTAACTCCCGTTAGTGCGCACTAACTGGGAGTTAGTTAGTGCGCACTAACTGGGAGTTAGTGCGCACTAACTCCCGTTAGTGCGCACTAATCGGAAAAAACGATTTTTAACGATTTTTCAACGAAATAATCGTGCCAAACACGATTTTCTTCTCCTGCCACACGATTTCAATCATTAAGACGATATGGCACACGATTCACATCCCTACTTTTGCATGAATGCAAGGGATGTGCATTCTTTTAAAACAAATAATATTTAAACCAAAATAGTCATCTTTTTGGTTTGGATCATAAGAACATAAGCCCGGTTTGGATCATAAGAACATAAGCCCGGCATTCTGTCTCCAACAGTAGCCAATCCAAGTCACAAGTACCTAGAAAGTACCCAAATATTAAACAGATCCGATACTACTAATTCTGGCAGTAAACCATAGCTATTCTCCATAGATTAATAGTAGTTTATGGACTTCTTTTCTAGGAACTTATCCAAACCTTTTTCAAACCCAGCTACACTAACTGCCTTAACACATTCTCTGGCAACAAATTTCAGAGCTTAATTGTGTGTTGAGTGAAAAATAATTTTCTCTGATTTGTTTTAAATGTGCTACTTGATAATTTCATGGAATGCCCCTAGTCCTTGTATTATCCAAATGAGTAAATAACCGATTCACATTTATCCTTTCAAGTCCTTTCATGATTTTTTAGACCTCTATCATATCTCCCCTAAGCCATCTCTTCCGCAAAGATGAACAGCCCTAAACCTCTTTAGCCTTTCCTCAAAAGGGAGCCATTCTATCCCCTCTATAATTTTCACCATCCTTCCCTGTACTTTCTCCAGTGCAACTATATCTTTTTTTAGATGCTGTTGTTGCGGTCCCGGTTGCTAGTCTAGTGACCGGGTCCTTACACTGGAAGCCGCGTTGGGTCTCGGTGAGTTCCGGACCTACCAGGCTGCACTGCGGCGGCATCTCCACGAGGGAGACGCCGCCAAGGTCTGACTCTAGCTCCTCCCTTCCAGGGGCATGCGCATGCGTGAGAAAGGACCTTTTAAAGGTCCAGCACCCAGAAGCAGTGGACAGCCCCCTGGATGATGTCAGACACCAGCAAGGTACTTAAGCCGGCATCTGCCCGCATAGAATTGCCTTGCAATGAGGTTCCTCTTTTGAGTGTCTAGTTGCGTTCCAGTTGTTCCTGCTCCTGTTATTCCTGCTCCTGTGGTTCCTGCTCCTATGGAACCTGCTCCTGTTGCTCCTGATCCTGCTGATCCTGACCCAGTCCTGTTCCAGATTTCCTTGGTTGTTTCTCTGGCTCTTGACCTCGGCTCTGCTTCTGTTACTCTAGTCTGCTGCCTGCCTCGACTTCTGGATCATCTTTTCATCGCTTCTCACCACCGTTGCTTAAGTCCCAGCAGTCTGGGTCCTCACGGGCTCCTCCCGGGGGGATCTTGAACTTCCAGGGTGAAGACTTCTTCTTTGCTACAAGACTTTCAACACTCTGCTAAGTCCCAATGGTCCGGGTGCTTACGGGCTCCTCCTGGAGGTACCACGGACTTCCAGGGTGAAGCTTCTTCACAGTACTTGTCTGCCAGCTGCCAACCGGGTCTTCTCTTTCAGCGGAGTCCAACTACACTTCCAACTCTTCTCTGCAAGACCGGCCCCAGGGGTCCACATTCCTGGTTTCAACAGTTGGCAAGGCCGTGGACCCGGCGGACATGCCTGCTCTGCTGGCCATTCCCAGAATGACTCAACGACTGCAACAGCAACAGCACTGCCTGGATGTACTAGCTGCCACCATGGAACACTTGGCAAACCATCTGGATGCCACGCCTCCTGATCCACCTCTGGTACAACCCCCCGCTCCGGTGGTGAGTGTCAGCACCCCAACTCAGCTACCCACTCCCTCTCATTATTCAGGGGATGCGAAGGGGTGCCAGGGGTTCCTGAACCAATGTTACATTAGGTTCTCTCTTCTATCCAACCAGTTTCCTACAGACGCCATTAAGGTGGCCTATATCCTGTTTCTGCTGGATGGGAGGGTGCTAAATTGTAGGGGTGTGCATTCATATTGAACGCATATGTAAAACGCAACTTATATTTTTAAAAGAGAAAAAAAAGGTTTGAGGAGAAACGCATCACGAGTTCCAACGTATTCAACATAGCTATGTTGAATACGTTGAACCTAAATAAACACTTAAACCCCCCACCCTCCTGACCCCCCCAAGACTTACTAAAACTCCCTGGTGGTCCAGCGGGGAGTCAGGAAGCCATCCCTGCAGATGGCTTCCTGACTCCCCGCTGCGTCCCTACTTTGCTCTCTGCTGAAGATGATGGTCAATTCGTCCAGCCAAGTCTACTACTGCATTGAGGTCTTTGGGAATGTCCCTGGTGGCCAGCTCGTCCTTGATACATGCTGACAACCCCTCTAAAAAGACTCCTCGCAGACAATCATCCCACCAGCCTACCTCCAGAGCGAGGGTGCGAAACTCAATCGCATAGTCTGCCAGGGAACGGGAACCTTGATGTAACTGCAGTAAATCTGAAGTTGCAGTAGACAGACGTGCCAGTTTGTCAAAGGCCTGCTTGAAGCTATGAACTGCTGCAGATTATTTAGAAGCGGATCATTACATTCCCACATGGGAGACGCCCAATTTAGTAGGGATGTGCAGACAAAAAGTTTTCGTTGATAAGTTGAACACCCGCTGGACCCAACCGGAACTTTTGGCCAGCTTGGGGGGGTCAGGAGGCCCCCCCAAGCTGGCCAAAAGTTACGGTTGGGTCCAACGGAGGTCCCGGAGCGGAGGCGCGGAGGAGCACGTGACGTCCGCATCACTCCGATGTGACGCCGACGTCACGTGCTCCTCCGTGCCTCCGCTCCCGGACCCCCGCTGGACCCAACCGGAACTTTTGGCCAGCTTGGGGGGGGGGTCAGGAGGCCCCCCCAAGCTGGCCAAAAGTTCCGGTTGGGTCCAACCGGGGTCCCGGAGCGACCTCCTGCCACATGACCTACCTGTCACGTGGTAGGAATACAAGATGGCGCCGGTGACCATGTGACAGGGGCTGACCAATGGCACGGCAGCCCCTGTGACACAGGCTATCGGCGCCATGAGGAAATCGCAGACGAGTGCAAGGATGGCTTCCTAACTCCCCGCTGGACCACCAGGGAGTTTTGGTAAGTCTTGGGGGGGGGGGATTAAGGAGGGTGAGGGGTTTACATTTTTATTTAGGGAACCGGTGAACGTATGGACAGACCCTCAACTTATGGAATTCTCCATATGTCCATATTGAACGAAATCGACCCTCAACTTCAACTTATCAACTTATCAACGAAAACTTTTTGTCTGCACATCCCTACTAAATTGGGCGTCTCCCATGTGGGAATGTAATGATCCGCTTCTAAATAATCTGCAGCAGTTCATAGTTAGCTTCAAGCAGACCTTTGACAAACTGGCACGTCTGTCTACTGCAACTTCAGATTTACTGCAGTTACATCAAGGTTCCCGTTCCCTGGCAGACTATGCAATTGAGTTTTGCACCCTCGCTCTGGAGGTAGGCTGGTGGGATGATTGTCTGCGAGGAGTCTTTTTAGAGGGGTTGTCAGCATGTATCAAGGACGAGCTGGCCACCAGGGACATTCCCAAAGACCTCAATGCAGTAGTAGACTTGGCTGGACAAATTGACCATCATCTTCAGCAGAGAGCAAAGTAGGGACGCCCGCCTCGTCGGACTGTTTTGTTGGCACCCATGTTCAACTGACTCTTGAATTCTTCTGATGCTCAGGGAACCACCTCTTCAGAGACAACGGCGGAGGAGCCCATGCAGCTTGGGCGCACACCGCTGACTACGGAGGAGAGGAGACACCGTCGATCATTTTGCTTGTGTTTGTACTGTGGCAGCAAGGGCCACTTTCTAGCGCAGTGTAAAGATCGGTTGGAATACACCAGAGCCTAGGCTGTACGGGGGAGCTACTCCTAGGCTGCGTTAGCTCTGCTCCTCAATGTACCATTCCTGTCACATTGGAATATCCTGGAGGGTCTTTTGAGACTCTAGCTTTCATTGACTCAGGGGCCGGGGGAATTTTATTTTGTCTGATCTGGTGCAGTAGCTTCAGATTACCACTCTTCCATGTAATCACCCATTGTGGATCATGTCTATTCGAGGAACCGTGCTCCCAGGAAGTATCTCTGCTCATACGGTTCCTCTCATGCTCCAAACCGGATTCTACATTCAGAGGAGATCTCCTTTCTGATTCTGGAGAAGGCAGTCCATCCAGTAGTGCTGGGATTACCATGGTTGCAGCAGCACTCTCCTGTCATTTGATGGGACACTTTACAAATTGTACAATGGAGTAGAGATGTGAATCGGAACCGGAATCGGTTCGGATTCCGGTTCAGATTCACATGTGGGTTTTTTCCCATCGGGCCTGATAGTGTTTTGTTTATCGGCTGCCCAGCCGATAAACAAAAAACCCACCCTGACTCTTTAAAAGTAAACCCTTAGCTTCCCCCACCCTCCCGACCCCCCAAAAACCTTTTTACAGGTACCTGGTGGTCGAGTGGGGGTCCCGGGAGCGATCTCCCACGATATCCCGCTCCGGGCCGATCTCTGGCTCCCGGGCCGTCGGCTGCCACTAATCAAAATGGCGCCGATGGCCCTTTGCCCTTACCTTGTGACAGGGTATCCGTGCCATTGGCTGGATCCTGTCACATGGTAGGAGCACTGGATGGCCGGTGCCATCTTGTGCTCCTGCCATGTGACAGGGGCTGACCAATGTCACCGGTAGCCCCTGTGACATAGTAAGGGCAAGGCTATCGGCGCCATTTTGCTTCCTTGTACCCGACAGCACGAGTGCAGGAGATCGCTCCCGGATCCCCGCTGGACCCCCAGGGACTTTTGGTCAGCTTGGGGGGGGCCTCCTGACCCCCACAAGACTTGCCAAAAGTCCAGCGGGGGTCCGTGAGCGACCTCCTGCACTCAGGCCGTATTACCAGTATTCAAAATGGTGCCAGCGCTACCTTTGCCCTCACTATGTGACATATGAGGGCAAAGGCTAGCGCCGGCCAATACTCAAAATGGCGACAATCGCCTTTGCCCTCACTATGTCACAGGTACTGTGACATAGTGAGGGCAAAGGCAATCGGCTGCCAGTATTCAAAATGGTGCCGATCGCTTTTGCCATCACTAAGTCACAGGGGCCGACCGGCGATACCTGTGACATAGCGAGGGCAAAGGCGATCGGTGCCATTTTGAGTATTGGCATCGGATGGCCGACGTGCAGGAGATCGCTCCCGGACCCCTGCTGGACTTTTGGCAAGTCTTGGGGGGGTCAGGAGGTCCCCCCAAGCTGGCCAAAAGTCCCTGGGGGTCCAACGGGGGTCCCAGAGCGACCTCCTGCACTCCAGCCATCCGATGCCAGTACTCAAAATGGCGCCGATAGCCTTTGCCCATACTATGTCACAGGGGCTACCGGTGCCATTGATCAGCCCTGGTCACATGGTAGGAGCACAAGATGGCACCGATGACCATGTGACAGGGGTTGACCAATGGCACTGGTAGCCCCTGTGACAAAGGCTATCAGCGCCATGATGAAACCGGCACCGAGGGTGTGAGTGTGCAGGGGATGGGTCCCGGACCCCCCGCTGGACCACCAGGGAGTTTTGGTAAGTCTTGGGGGGGTCAGGAGGGTGGGGGGTTGTAGTTAATTTTAATTTTAGCTGGGACACACATAGAAATAGCCGTATTAACGCATCGGGGCGCCATACGGCCGAATGCAACGTATCTGCTCCCCGACAAATCCGAATCACGAATGCAACGTATGGCGTCCCTCTGCACATCCCTAATATATCCTGCTACCTCCTTTTACATCCCTAATGAAAACACTAGGATCTGAGATATCCTGCTGCCTCCAGTCACATTCGCAATCAAATCACTGGATTCCGTTCGCAACCCATGACATTTGCAGTAACCATGAACATTGCAACCTTGTGAAACATGTTGAAGTTTGATCAATGACTTCATCTATAATGTGTGTAATGCTGTGGTAGCATTCAGTAGACATTTAACTATAATAAACCAGTACATCAGTTCAGTGATTGTGATCTTTCTTTTCCCCACTGAAGAAGCCATTTTCTGGGAAAACATCTAAAGGCCTTTTGTTGGGGTGTGTTTAATTGTGAAAGCTGTAAGCCATTTTGACTCCCATTGCAGCAGTTATTACAAGGAATAATTTAAATGATCTTCGCCTAAGAAACTATCATCTTTGTAACCTGCAGCAGTTTTTCATCTTCAGAGGATTACTATGAGGACTTTCATTATTAAAAACTTTTTTTGCAGAGGCACTTTGGCACTTTTTGCACTTTATCATGCGGTGTTAGCTAAGAAACGCAATTCTGTTTTTATTATATAATTATAATAAAGTAGCTAGGTAAGTTAGCTGGATACCTACATCTGGCTAACTTTAGACCTGCCCCATGGCACGTCCAAAGTTAGCTGGTTAAGTTAAATGGCTTCTGAATATGTACCCCAAGATGTTTTCGTACATAAAATAATAAAAGGACTTGGAGTGAGAAAACTATTTTTTGAATGATATGAATACTGTTTCCTCAACATATATTTAATAGTTGATCAATGGTTCTCTAAAAGTATGGGAATAGGGTTTATTTTATGTTTAGTAATTAAACATTAAGAGGCGGATTTTCATACTCCGCGAATAGGCCTACTTTTGTTTGCGCTCCAGGCGCAAACAAAAGTACGCTGGATTTTAGTAGATACGTGCGGAGCCGCGCGTATCTGCTAAAAACCTGGATCGGCGCGCAAGGCTATCAATTTTGTATAGCCGGTGCGCGCCGAGCCGCGCAGCCTACCCCCGTTCCCTCCTAGGCCGCTCCGAAATCGGAGCGGCCTCGGAGGGAACTTCCTTTTGCCCTCCCCTCACCTTCCCCTCCCTTCCCCTACCTAACCCACCCACCCGGCCCTGTCTAAGCCCCCACCTTACCTTTGTCAGGGGATTTACGCCTCCCGGAGGGAGGCGTAAATCCCCGCGCGCCAGAGGGCCTCTTGCGCGCCGGGCAGTGACCTGGGGGCGGGTACGGTGGGCGCGGCCACGCCCCGGGCCGCCCTGGGCCGTAGCCACGCCCCGTACCCACCCCCAAAATGCTGCCGACACGCCCCGAAAACGCCGCGACGACCGGGACCGCCCCCGACACGCCCCCCTCGGAGAACCCCGGGACTTACGCGAGTCCCGGGGATCTGCGCGCGCCGGTAGGCCTATGTAAAATAGACGCACCGGCGCGCAGGGCCCTGCTCGCGTAAATCCGGGCGGATTTACGTGAGCAGGGCTCTTAAAATCCGCCCCTAAGCTCTTTCCTCTGATTTAAGTGCTTAATGATATATGTCTATAAAAATCATAGCCTATTGCCTCCACCAGCCTCCACCTGTTGCGAGCGCAGCCTTTGGGAGCCGATGGTGTGGGCTCGGCACACATCACTTGGCTCATAAGAGAGCAGAGCCCTTGGGTCACGGGGCGGCTCAGGTCTGGACATGAGTCACACCCATGGTGAGGAGTGTGTGCAGGAATGGGCGGCACAGGAGCAGAGGTAGATGGAGCTTGGAAGACTGGACATAGATGTGGAGACTTGGATGTAGACATGGAGACTTGGAGACTTGGACGTAGGCATGGAGACTTGCACGTAAATGTGGAGACTTGGACGTAGATGTTGAGATTTGAAGACTTGGACGTAGACGTGGAGACTTGGGTGTAGACGTGAAGACATGGAGACTTGGATGAGGAGACAAGGAGACGAAGACTTGGAACTGAGGAGATGAGGATGGGAAACAAGGAGGGATGAGCAAGACCCTCAGGTGCCCTACTCAGTACGTGGGGTTGGTCGCGGATCACACTGTCTCCGTCGTGCCCTACACAGCCGGTTGGCAGTTCGCAGACCATGAGGAGAACAGGATAGGCTCAGGAAGTCTCTTAGTGAAGGGTTGCAGCAACTCCTCGGATCCTCCAGAGTCGGGACTTAGGAAGACTAGATAAAACCTTAGAGCTTGGCAACTCGGACTAAAAACAGGGAATCTTTGGAGGTCCTACAGAATCTGGAGCATTAGGACCAGATACATGATGGAATTTGGGACACAAGGAAGACTTGGAACATCAAGGAAGGCTTGGAACTTCAAGGGGATTGTACATAACTGGAATGGAGTCATGGACATCTCTCTGGAATGGAGTCACGGACATCTTGGAATGGACTCACGGACATCTCTCAGGAATGGACTCACGGACATCTTGGAATGGACTCATGGAGCATAGACATCAGGACATGGAACAGACATCAGGATTCGAAGTCACGAACATCAGGACATGGAGCAGACATCAGGATCTGAAATCACGGACCTCAGGACTTGGAACAGACATCAGGCTGAAGAGAACTCTTCAGGAGCATCTGGATAGATGCGAAGTCAATGAAGGAATAGAGCGAGGCCCTCTTATAGTGCAGACCCAGGAAGAGGGCAGAGACTGACAGTCGGTGGGGCTGCAGCCACTTCCTGTTGCTAGCCCTTTAAAAGGAGGATAGCGGCGCGGATGCGCGCCTAAGGAAGGCCAGAGACAGGCTGCAGGACCCTGGAGAGTGGCCCTGCAGAGCAGGATGAAGCAGTCCGTGTCGGCGGCATTCTAGCCGCATAGGAGGAGGGCCCAAATGCAGGTGACGTCTGCGGTGTCCCTGCCAGGTCAGAGGGCAGGGCCGGAGATGGCACCCAGCCATGAAGAACCTCGAGGGTGGCCTCCTGCCCACGAGGGAAGCGCGTCCAGGGGCAGGCAGGCCCGAAATAACAGCGGCAGCTTCCAGGTCGCATGAGGCCTGATCGTCAGCGGCTCCAGTGCGAAGGCAGCAATGGCTCCAAGCCGCAAGGGGCAGCGGAGGTAAGGCCCTGTCCGGGGCGCAACACCACCTCTGGGTCTGTTTGCAGGAAAAGAGGGTTAGGGGAAACTCAGTCATATTGCTTATGCCTATGTTATAAGCCTCATGCATATTTTAAATAAACTGGTTAATGCACTCAGTGCCAGAGAGCATTGGTTGTACAAAATTTCTGAACAAAAGGGGATTATTCATGTTTTCCATGGTGCACAGGGTCTATCATTAGAAGGTCCAATTAAATATATTTGCCAGAATTTTTCTAAGTCCCCTAGATTGCCCCTTTAGTATATACAAACGTTGCAGGTGCATACATTCCAGTTGCTAAGTTTACATTTTTATGATAGCATAGTACTTGCTGTTTGGCATACAATCTTATGCATGGACTCCAAAATGTAGGTGTGAGATGAACATGTATGCATAATTAAGCAATAATGACTGAGACTCAAGACATTCTGTGCAGATTAATACCCAGCTGTGAGAACTGGTGGCTAACATGAAGTAAAGCCAAGGTTCATTACTTCAGCACAGTATTAGTGCTCCATGAAGTGTCTGAGTGAAAATGTGTTTTGCTGCTGTAAATCATTTGTTTTGTTCTTATGAATTATAAAGAAAAGCTAACTTTTTACTTTTTCTTATTGTCCCCTCTTCCCTTTGGAACACCACATAGGTAGTGATGTTTTGGTGTTGCCATATTTGAATTTTATTTGCAGGCCATTTATGCTGCTACAGAAAGCAATCAGAACTGCAGAGAACATTCTAAATGTTCTATAAGTGATAGAATGCTGGTTGCTCCTTTATGATCAGGAAAGTGCTATAGTTTTCAATATAATCTTACTATTTGTTGTAGCACTCAATTTATCACTTACAACGTACAAAATGTTATTTTCATGGCTTATAAAATGTGGAAAGTCTGAAGGGATTTTATTAATAGCTGGAGAACTGTCAGGCTATTTCAGTAATTTCATCTGTAAAACAGTACTGAGCAAGGAAATTGAAAACATGTTCAAATGCCATTATAAAAACCTATAGGGTTCTACTATTTATTTTGTTTATTCAAGTGCAGTTGCAAGAAACAAATCTATCACTATGACCTGTCACTCTCTTGCAAAATTTTAGATTTATAAGTTGTTATTGATGAGTCTAGCATTGCTCAGCACTTCTTGAAAATTTACACTGAAGACCATATTGTCTTCTACTGTAGAAAATCTATTTTCAAACATTTTCTTTTATTTATTCAGTGTCAAATGTCTTTACTGAAAACAGATTACTTTAGAGATGCACAGGCAGAGTGAAATCTATTTCCTGCATGCTTATCTGATATTGAGTAGTTTTCCCTTAATAAAAAGTTGGAGTCTGATACTTGCTACAATGTTTGTGCTCTGTGGTGGAGATTATTTAAAAAAAACAAAACACTGAAAGCAAGCCAGAGAGTGACAAGATTTGTGTTAACACCTGCACAGTATGGCAAAAACAAGAAAACAGTAGGGCTGGGAAGAAGAAAAAAAAATGTTTTGTTTTTCATTCAGTTTCAATGAATTTTCCTTCAGCCAATGTTTATTTAGTTAAAAAACAAAAATTAAAATTAAAAAATCCAAAAAAAGAAAAAAAAAAAAAAAAAGAAACGGGGCCTCTCGAGGCTTCCCAATCCCCCAGCCATCCTTCCCTTCCAAATAAAAAAATGCAGGAACCAGGAACTTCCCCAGCTCCCACTTACCCGATCCATGGTGATCTGATGCTGAGGCCTAATCCTCAGACAAGGAGTGAGGTTACTCAGAAGTTTCAGGCAAGGATTCAGGAGTGAGGCAAAAGTACTGGGTGAAGACTGCATCGCAGCACGCCCTACACAGCCATCCATGGCTGATCGCGGACCAAGCTGAATGTGAAGCAGACTCCAGGCGAAGAAGTGGAACTTGAGACAGGAAGATGATGAAGATTCAGTAGAGGCCTGCACCGGGGCTCACCCTACACAGCTGCCTGTGGCTGGTTGCGGACCACGCTGGAGTGGAGCAGATTCTGGCAGAGTCTTGGGCATGGCTGGAAGCAAGCACAAGGAACTCCAAAGACTGGGACAGGATTCAAGACTCAGGATTCAATACTTAGGATTCTCAGAAGCAAGGTATTAAAAACAGGAGTTTTCCGGAGGCTTGTGCTGCAGACGAGAAGAAGGCCTTATACCACAAGGCACCCTACACAGCCCCCCGTGGGCTGATCACAGACCACACCGGTGGCACTCCAGGAAGGGTGAACAGATGAGAGAACTGGACGAAGAGCTGAAGATGAGACTGACAGAGACAAAACTGGAACATCGGACATCAGAAATGTGGAACATGGCACTTCAGGACATGGGACATCTGGACATGGAACATCTGGACATCAGGAGAACTGGACATCTGGAACATGGAACAAGCGATGAGGGAGCTCCGAAGAGGGGCGAGACCAGGAACATCAGGAACATGAACAACATGGAATGAAGATCCATCTAAGCACAAGAAGATCATGGAGGACCTGGATCAGGAAGAAGACCACAGATACTGTGAAGACCAGATCCGAAGGGCCTAAAGAACTGAAGCAGGGCCCTTTTATAGGGATGAAGCAGGTGAAAAGTGATGACATCATCGATGAGGGCCACGGGGCTTTTCCCACCTCTGGCCCTTAAGGCTCGACAGGAAGCGGCTCCCTGTCGCTAAGATGAAAACAGGCAGGCCCTGGCTGAGGCAGCTTCCCTGCTGCTCAAGGACCCTGGCAGCGGCTCCAGCCAGCAGCCACGAAGAAAGAGGCATCAGATGGCTCAGCCTACCGCGAGGACAGGAGACAGCCAGGGCCTCCCAGCCGCGGAGGACGGCATCAGCGGCAGCCTCCCACAAAGAAGGTAGGGACTGCCAGCGGGACTGCCGCTGGCAGGATCCTAACAGTACCCCCTCCTCAAAGACCCCCTCCTCAAGCCTCCTATCAACAGCTTGGAAGGGTGAAGGTATTTCTCCATATTGTCAGGGGGAAATCAAGGGTCAAAGGGTCCAAGGACGTAAGCTGGAATTTCTTGGTGAGGAACTGCAGCGATTGAGATACTTGTAATTGAAGATATGATGTAGAAGGTCAAAGATCCAGGCAAGATGTAGACAAACACTGAAGACATAAAACAGATAGGATATAGGATTGCAGGACAGCAAGGCTTGCATTTCACATTCTAGTAGTTAAGCTGCCACATAGAAGGCCTGACAGGAAGCAGGTCCCTGCCACGAAGAGGATGAAAACAGTCAGGCACCGGCTGAGATGGCTTACCTGCCGCTGAAGGACCCGGCAGCGGCTCCAGCCACGAAGGAAGGCGGCATCGGGAGGCTCAGACTGCTGCAAGGACAGGAGACAGCTGCGGCCTCTGGGCCACAAAGGATGGCATCGGTGGCGGCTTGCCTCAAAGAAGGTAGGGGACTCCCTGCGGGACCGCCGCGGGCAGGATCCTAACATCGAATCCATATCTCGTCAGTGCGCCATACGGTTTGGTGCCTCAGCAATGGGGGGGCTTGGCCTTTGCAACCTTACCTCCCCGGACAACACACACAGGAATCACTGGAACAGGGTACAGACATGCACAATTATCCTGTGAGCACTCCACAGCCGCACAACCACGCAATGGTCACAGTCGTGAACACGCGGGAAACGCAGAATGCTACAGCAGTGGTTCCCTCACGCACAGAGCAAGAAGGGGACAATAGGGATGTGAATCGTTTTTGAATGATTAAAATTATCATCAGATAATTTTAAAATTGTCCAAAATCGTTTGAGTGCACAATACAATACAAATGCCCCCGATTTATCATCAGGGGCATTTGTATTGTATCGTTAAATAGGACGCGGGAAAACTGGCACACCAAAAAACCCTAAAACCCACCCCGAACCTTTAAAACAAATCCCCCACCCTCCCGACGGTCGCCCGTATGACATAGTAAGGGCAAAGGTAGCGCCGGTGTCATTTTGAAGATTGGCAATACGGCCTGCGTGCAGGTGGTAGCTCCCGGACCCCCGCTGGACTTTTGGCAAGTCTTGTGGGGGTCAGGAGGCCCCCCCAAGCTGGCCAAAAGTCCCTGGGGGTCCAGCGGGGGTCCGGGGGCGATCTCCTGCACGCGTGACGTCGGGAGCCAGGAACCAAAATGGCACCGGCGCTACCTTTGCCCTGTCACATGATAAGGGCAAAGGGCCACCGGCGCCATTTTGCAACGCAGCCGTGGCCAGAGAGAGAGGGAGATCGCGCCGGGAGCCCCCCACTGGACCCCAGGTAATTTAAAACATTTTGGGGGGGTTCAGGAGGGTGGGGGATTTGTTTTAAAGGTTCGGAGTGGGATTTAGGGTTTTTTTGGTGTGCCGGTTTTCCCACCCTCCCCCGATTTACGATTTTTAACGTTTTTTAGAAATAAAAAATATGACGATCAGATTTCCCTCCCCCCCAGCCAAAATCGATGGTTAAGACGATCGATCACACGATTCACACCCCTAGGGGACAATGCTGAACATTCAAGATTGACATCTGCAACATCTCTCGACATTGGAGTCAGTGTAGGTGAGATCAGGGGCACAATTGCAGGTGAAACAACCGGTGTCACACAAAGAAAAACAGGCGCAGATAAGGGTGAGAGCACTAGTAAATGGGTGAAGCGAAGGAATAAGCGCAGGCGTAAGATGAGGGCAAGGTCAGACTCTGGAAGTTTATCATCAGGGCCTTCATTGACATAAAAATCATTGGACAAGGACCAAATAGGGACAGAGAATGCAGCAGATACATAACATGAGCCCCCGGCACTGACGTCCTTGTTACAGCTATGAGAGAGTGTCCCCAGATCTCTTCAGAAGAAAATCAAGAAACAGACATATATTGATATCTTCTGAATCATGGAGGGACAAAGACAAGGAGGAGACAGGAAGGCAAAGAAGCGCGACCAGGCACCAAGTGTTAACAAGCCCATACCCCGAAACATCACCAACTGTTTGAGGGCATTCCTGCGAATCATGAGCATGCTCGGACAGGATGATCCTTCGCAATATGGACCTATGCTGAAATACACAGACACCATACTGGAAGCTTACCATGAGTACGAAGGCTGGGCCTGGTTAAATTATGATGAGATGTTCTGAGAAAAAATGGAGGAAAATCATCATTTATCATGGGGAACACAAGACATCGGACTTTGGCTTAGGCAGATGAAAAGTAAAGCACAGATGCAGGCACCAACAGTCAACAGTCAGCCAAGTCAGGGCATCATACAATGTCGCCCAGCTATGCTGTCATCAGTGCACCCAGCAATGGCACTTGTTGACGGTATAACAAGTCATCATGTGCTTTCCAAGACTGTAAGTTTAAATATGCCTGCTCCATTTGCCTTGCCCTTCACCCAGCTACAAAATGCCCAAAGAAGAACAATGGAGGGAGTAATGGTAGAGCTAAACAAACATAATCTTCTCACTTTAGCACCATCCCCCATATGTTTGGATGCTATACAGCCATGGCTCAGAATTTATCCAAAGAAAAAAGCAGCAAAGAAATTACTGGACGGTTTTCATCACGGTTTCCCCATACCATTCCAAGGTATTATGGATGGAATGCAAACCACAAACAGTTATCACACAGTGAAGCACGAAGAATTGGTACAAAAGAAGATCAATTCAGAACTGGCCATGGGCAGAATCACCAGACCATTCTCTTCTCCCCCATTTTGCAAAATTATGATCTCCCTGCTAGCCATCATCCTAAAGAAGGAGCCTGGCAAGTATCAGCTAATTCAAAACTTATCCTTTCCACGTAGTGCCTCAGTGAATGACCAACTGCCCGAAGAAGTATGTACGGTACAGTATGCTTCCTTCAGTAGTGCCATCGACATTTTTTGACAAAGCGGAATGCAAAGACTGACATTGTGTCCGCATTCCACTTGCTTCTGGTCAATCCTGACAGTTTCCCTTAATTGGGCTTCCATTTTAAAAACAAGTACTACTTCGATAAGTGTATGCCAATGGGATGCTCCGTAGCATGCACATACTTTTAACTTTTCAGCTCATTTCTCCACTTGGTCATCACTCAGAAAGCTGGTACAATGAACATATCCCACTATTTAGATGACTTCATTTTGTCAGTCTGCCTGATTCAATAACATGCGCACGCCTGTTATCTGAGTTCCATAGCGCAACTCTTGAGTTTGGCGTGCCTATAGCACAGGAAAAAAATGAAGGTCCTTCCACCCTCATCAACTTCTGGGAATCGAGCTTGACTCCATGGCAATGATAACTACATTGCCACAAGACAAACTACATTCCATGAAAGATATGCTCGCACACACCCTCAAGGTTAAAAAAATTAACTTTAGTTGAGGTTCAATCATTCAATGGGACCCTTAATTTTTCCTGTAGGGTCAAACCAATGGGGAGGGCATTCTTGAGGAGACTCACTACCAATACAACAAAAACAAGCTGTCCTAAACCCTATATCCGAATCACAAGGCTTATGAAAGAGGACTTGACAATATGGTCATCCTTCTTGAACAGTTTCAATGGGATATCGGTATGGCCAGACCATCCCATAGCCAGAAACGATCTGGGCATACATTCAGATGCATCTGGAGGCCAAGGTTTCGGCGTGTATAGGCAGGGCTCATGGCCAGCTGAGCTGTGGCCGGTATCCTGAGTCCAATCGGGCTTAACTCACAACATCACTTTCTTAGAGCTATTTTCCATACTTGTTCCCTTGGTTATATGGAGCGATAAGGTCCACAATAGGCATATAATATTTTGGTGTGAAAATATGGCAGTATTACAGTTCATAAACCAACTGTCTGCCAGATGTCATAAAGTGGCAGATTTACTATGGGAGGTGGTACTCACCAGTCTTTACATTAATGTAGTCATACGCGCGTGCCACATTCCTGGAATAAACAACAGCATTGCTGATACGATATCAAGAGCTAAATGGAATCTGTTTTACAAACAGGTAACTGGAGTGGACAAGGAAGGAATACCGGGGCTGGTGCATTTGATGAACATTGGAGTATCACCACACAAGACCTCTTATAGTGAAAGGTAGCCTTGGCTACATGGAAGGCTTATTGTAGAGCTTACATTGCCATTTCTGAGTTTCTGAAGGAATGCATTTGGGCCTACGGGCCCATAAGCGAGGGGTTGATCACAGAATATATAGCTTGGGCTAAAGGTGGTGGAAATTCTAGTGGGGCAGTGGTGAAGCAGATAGCTGGTTTTTCCTTTTTCTCTAAGGCCCAGGGTTGGGGTGATCCCTCAAAGGGTTTTTTTAGCTAAGGAAATGTTGGCAGAAAGTTAGATCCAGTGTGCAACGCCAGACGCCCAATCACACATAGACTGCTTATTTAATTGTGGCTGGTATTACTGTCTATATGTGACTCCGAATACGACGTCAAACTTACGAGCCACATTCTCCCTGGCCTTTTTCGGCACACTGAGCATTAGCGAACTGGTGGCTGCTTCAAAAAAGGACATGGGTTTTAAGGGCTTAATGACACAAAACACCAAATTATCTGTTGATTCGATTCAGTTACTCATACAAAGATCAAAAACAGATCAAACAGCCCGGGGTTGCAAGTCATGCTTGAAACACACATTGTCACTGGTCACATGTCCGGTACAGAACTTGCAGGAATTCCTGGCCTCGCAACCCCCGGGCAGCAAGTATCTTTTGATACACGACAATCAATTACCTCTCACAATATATCAGTTTTCAGTTGTCCTAAACAGGGCATTGACCCCTGTAGGGTGTAATGCCAATGAATTCGGAACCCACTCATTTAAAATAGGAGCGGCCACCAGCGCAGCACAGGCTGGGTTGAACATTGACACTATTCAAAGAATTGGATGGTGGAGGTCCGGTGGAGGTCAGGACCGAACAGGTGTAAATGTATAACTTGTTTAAATTTATTTCTAATATCTTCATATAGAGTTGCCCCGATGGCAAAGTATTGTCTGCATCATCGGACATTCCCTTGTTCACTGGGCAGAGAAAAGGGCTCGTGTTCGGTCATATGGAGTGCACTTGGGGTTCGCTGCCCACGATGTCCACATCATATGGATGGGTGCCAGAGGCATGTCTTGGGATCAACTCCTTCCATTGGCACAGTTCAAGAAAGACACAATGGCTAAGCCCAGCGTCATTGTATTACACCTGGGCAGCAATGACATTGGGTTCGCGACTTCTATACAATTAATCCGCTGTATTAAGATCCATGTAAGTGAGTTAGTGTCCTTGTTCCCCAGTATATGCCTCATGTGGTCGGTCATTATTCACCGTTTAAAATGGAACGACAGTAGACTACGGAAGCGTGGCCGTAAGAGGATCAACTGGCAAGTCGGACAATGGGTGCGTAAGCTAGTAGATCGACAGATAAAGCATGATTGGGCTGACGACCCATGTGATGGACTCTATCGATCTGACCGCACACACTTGTCCGACATTGGTTATGACTTTTTTAATAACACAATACAGGAGTCGCCTGAATGTTTTTTCGTGTGAGGAAGTCCACAGCTTTATGGGGGGCATGAGGCAAACATCTTGCCCCATGCCAGGGGTGGGTGGCATGAGCCAGTGGGGACGACTTGGGAAGTCTGGGTGGCCCAATTGCTCGGAGGTCACGGCTGGGGGCCAGGCATTATGGCTGCCTTGCTAGGTAACATGGCGGGTGGCCAGCAGGGGGCACCGGTCTGGTGCCAGGATTTCCATCTGGCTCATGCCGGGAGTAGATTTTACTGTTTCGTTGTTAATAATAAAGCTGCGGCTTTTTTCATCCACATAATTGGTTTCTTTCATTTGTTGCGGTTTTGACCTCTGATGGAGGGTTGGAGATAGTCAGGAACATTAGTGACGAGTCTAGGTGTTCAAGTTTTTTGCCAGGCCTTAAAGAACTGATTGTTATCTCTAATTTATTCTGTGGGTTTTTTCATTCTTATATTATTATTAATTTGTTGGCTACACGTAAATGATTTTACATAGTATTTTATACTATCAATAGCTGGTTTATTTTATTTTATGCATTTACATGTTATTTTATTATTTTGTTAATTTGGTATTAACTATGTGTTGATTTTAATAGTTGTACCAAGCTTGGTGTACCAGAGTTTTAAAGTGTTTAAGGTGTTATGCTGTGTTGTCCTTATTATTTTAGCAAGGTATGTCTCTTGGAACCTTTCTGACAGAAAAGGATTTTAAAACCAAAGCATCCTCTGTTTTAGAAATGATGTCTTAGGCAGAAGTAGAATCTCTGACCAAACAAAATTGTCAACCAAAAATATGCATTTTATTTGAGAATCCAACCATGAAATTGCATCAAATGCAAGACAAATATTTTTTTGTTTCCAATATGGCCAAAATTTTACAACTTTTAAAAGGAAATATTTCTTGGCCTCAAAACTGACTGGTAATATATTGCCAGGAGGATTATCAATACTGGATCCTCAGCTTTGCAGATTAAATTGCCCCTTATCTCACTCGATGAGATTGTGGCTCCATTCTCACAAAACGTTTATGAGTTTGAGGAGGATGTGGAATATACTGTATGTCACAGAGCTGATAAAAATGAAGACAAGGATAGACATAGCAATATTATGCAGATGGGTTTGTCAAAAGTTGTGAAATATCTAACCTGAAGAGGTAACATTCAAACTGTCTGCATTGTGTCACAGTCCATGGGTACTTTTTAACTATAGACTTTGTACTAATTTTCAAAAAGAATAGCTGCGTATTTTCACTTTGAAACTTGCCATAGGTACAAAGTACCCACAGACCTTTGCACCTGTTTCTGTGCATGTACTTTCTCCATGAAAAAGAACATGTGGCAATTGGAATGAAAATGCAACAGAAGACCCATGCTTCTTTTTGCTTGCAAATTACATTTTTAAAAAATGATGAAATTCAGATGTTTTAGTTGTTTCTTTCATTTCATAAAATAGTAGACATTGGGGTGGATTTTAAAAGGGTTACGCGCGTATATAGTGAGGTAGATCTTTAAAAAGTACGCGCGCGTGTACTTTTGTTCGCGCACCGGCGCGAACAAAAGTTTGCCGGATTTTATAAGATAGATATGCGCATAGTCACGCTTATTTTATAAAATCCGGGGTCGGCGTGCGCAAGGCTGCGCAAAATCGGCAGCCTGCGCGCGCCGAGCCGCGCAGCCTGCCTCCGTTCCCTACGAGGCCGCTCCGAAATTGGAGCAGCCTCGGAGGGAACTTTCCATCCACGTCCCCCACCTTCCCCTCCCCTCCTCTCCCTTCCCCTCCCTTCCCCTACCTAACCCACCCCCTGGCCCTACCTAAATCCCCCCCTACCTTTTTTGGGCAAGTTACGCCTGCTTCAAGCTTGCGCTTCAAGCTGCTTCAAACTTGCGCGCGCCGTCTCGCATCCCCTGGCACAGGCCGCAGTGTTGGTGGACTCGGGACTGCCCTCCCGGCCCGCCCTCAAACCGTAGCCATGCCCCGGACCCGCCCCCGGACCCCGGACCCCCCCCCAGACACCCCCCAGGACACACCCCCCTCCTGCCCCTTTTACGAAGCCCTGGGACTTACGCGTGTTCCGGGGCTTTACTCGCGTCGGAAGCCTATGCAAAATAGGCATGCTCGTGCGCGAGTGCCCTGCGCATGTAAATCTGGGAGGATTTACGCGTGCAGGGCTTTTAAAATCTAGCCCTATGCGCGTAACCCCGAAAACCCGCTCCTGCGCGTGCCGAGCCTATTTTGCATAGGTCCGGTGATGCACACAAGCCCCGGGACGCATGTATGTCCCGGGCTGGGGGCTGGTCTGATGCCTCTGGCACAGCGGCTGTGCCGGGGATCGCGCACCGGCACTCGGCCAGTGCATGCACCCTATGCCTGCCCAGAGTCAGGCGCAACTTATTCAACAAAGGTCGGGGGGGGGGGGGTAGATAGGGCTGGGGGGTGGGTTAGGTAGGGGAAGGGAGGAGAAGGTGGGGAGGGGGTGGAAGGAAAGTTCCCTCCGAGGCTACTCTGATTTCAGAGCGGCCTTGGAGGGAACGGAGAAAGCCATCGGGGCTCCCCTAGGGCTCAGTATGCACAAGGTGCACCCCCTTGCACGTGCCAACCCCGGATTTTATAACATGCGTGCGGCTGCATGCACATGTTATAAAATCGGGCGTAGATTTGGGTGTGCCGAGTTGTTAGACAATTTCTTTGCCTTATCTATAATTCCATACAAAGTTTCGCTTTGTTATTTGTACCTACATGTTCGATTTAATTTCCAACTTTAGTTCCCTGTAAACTGACGGGATATGTACTAGTACATGAACATCGGTATATAAAAGTCTTTAAATAAATAAATAAATAAATAAATAAATAAATAAATCAATCTACGCCCACGCATATGTCTTAAAATCTGGTCCATTATTTTCTAGCCCAAACTATTGATGTACAATGCTGGATTCCATAAGGACCTTAGAATCAGTATTTATTTATTTTATTTATAACTTTTTTATACCGAAGTTCAAGTGACAGAGTTACTTATCATTCCGGTTTTCATTACAACAAGTAGAAGATAATGACAACTGTGTCTTACAATGAACAAGGAGAAGAACAACTTGGAGAACATAACTGGGCAACGAACAATGTGTGTGCTTATAACAAATTGGAGAAAAAGGTTAACAAGCTAAAAAAGGAGGGAAGTTAATTAAAGGAGGAAGGAAGGGGAAGAATTTACTGAAACTAAGTAACCATAAACTTTGGTCATGTATAGCGATAGTCTGTGACAGTCTGTGGAGGCTGTAGACTGAGAATGTCTGTGGAGGCAAAAGTCTGTGACATTTTGTGTGGGTTATGGGGTGATTCAAGAAGTTATGGGAATGCTTGACTTCTTGAAGTCTGAAATCCTCAGTGGTAGCAGTGGTCAAAAAAATCTAACATAATGTTGGGTATTATTAGGAAAGAAATGGAAAATAAAACAGAGGATAACACAATGTCTCTGTATTGATCCATGATACACAGTTCTGGTTACTCCATCTCAAGAAAAAGGTAGTAGAACTAGAAAAAGAATAGAGAAGGGTGATCAGAATGATAAATGGGATGGAATATCTCTCCCCTATGAGGAAAAGCTAAGCAGGAACCTGGAAAAAATATGGCTGATACTATAGAGGTCTATAATATCTTGTTTGGTTTGGAATGAGTAAACAGAGAATGGTTATTTACCCAATAATACAAAGACTATAGTACACTCCATGAAGCTCACAGGTAGCATATTTAAAGCACATCAGAAAAAGTATTTTTTTCACTCATCGCACAATTAAAGTGTGTAATTTGTTGCAAGAGGATGTGGTTAAAGTAGTTAGCCTATTTGAATGTAAAAAGGATTTAGACAAATTCTTGGAGGAAATGTCCATGTACCTTTATTAATCATGTGGACTTTGGAAATCCATTACATGTCTCTAATTATGAGGAAGTAGGGATGGACCTATTCACTAGGTTCTGACTGGGTACCTATGATCTGGATTGGCCTCTGTTGGATGCAGGATGCTGGACTTGATGGCCTTTAGGTCTGACTCAGTGTGGCATTTTATATATTCTTATTTCAGAATGGTGCACAAAATCTCCAAGAAAATGAATTTTGGCTGGAAATCCCCCCTCCTCCCCTGAAAGAAAACAAAATGATAGCATTTAGCCTGCACACTCCTAGTAGAAAATGCAATCTACATGATCTATTTCTAAGAAGTGGAGTGTGTTAGCATGAGTTATTGAGCACTAATAGGCCCTATTAGAAATAATGGAAACCACAATAAATAGCATGTACTACCAGGCATTATTGTATGCCACAACTTAGTAAATAAAACTCCAGTGTGTGTTATTTTCATCCACAACCTAAATATGTTTTCACTAACTGCAGCTAAATGTGGAATAATGTGCATGCGTTTAGCGGTATTGAGGGAGGACAATTTTTGAACAACAATTTACATGAATAAACCATGATTTACTCCTGTAAATGGCTTTAAAAATTGCCTTCCCTAGAGTTTTCCAGCACTGAATCATGGATATTCTTCAGCTTAAAATGAAGTGTGGCCAAATTAAACTGGATAGAGGGAAACTGGTTCCAAAAATGGATGAAGCACTATGTCTGTCTGCATGATAACATTATGCAAACACATTACTATAAAAATTGTCGGAGCATACTGTAAACTGCATAGAAGAAAAAAACAGGTATTTATTTTTTTAATGCTAAGAGGGCCATTGATGTGCAGTGAAGCACCGTTAGGTGGCATTATTCACAGTCAGGTGGTTATTCTGGCAGGAGGATTCTACTGTCTCTCCTGCCAGTGAGGAAAAGGTATCTCTCGAATGGTAAGTGATCATTTTGGAGGGGTAGGTGGAAGATGGGAATAATGGCTTGCCCCAGGAGTCATCTGTGTCATAGCGTAGGGGGAATGGCAAAGGAGGCTGCTTTAAGGTGTTATGTTATTGTGCAGAGAAGAAGTTTATATGTCAGCATGCAAGCTGAGGAAGGGAGAGGGTTTTATCGTGAAAGGTTATGCCATTGTGTGTGCCTGGATTCCTTGGAGATGACTTTGTCTTTGTTGCAGGAAAAGGGAGTAGAATGAGGCTTCTGATGTCAGGAATGTTCACAGATTTTTCAGGGGGGTGGAAAGTGCTGAGGTAGCACAAAGAATTTCAGCATGGAACTAGGCATGCACGTTGGGCTTTACCATGCATGTTACGAATTTAACACCTGGGATAAGGCAGGGATGATTTTTTTTGTAATCTCTATATTTAAACGTTATCAGGCATACAAAGGTGAATGTAAAACATACATGTACATATATGCTTAAACATAAGTACCCAAAGGGGTAGATTTTAAAACCCCTGCATGCGTAAATCCTCCCAGATTTACGCACACAGGGCACTCGCGTGCCGGCGCGCCTATTTTGCATAGGCCGCCGGCACGCGCAAAGCCCCGGGATGCGCGTAAGTCCCGGGGCTTTGTAAAAGGGGTGGGAGGGGGCGTGCCCGAGGGGCGTGTCCGGGGGCAGGGGCGGTCCGGGGCGGATCCGGGGGCATGGCAACGGTTTGGGGGTGGGCCGGGAGGGCGGTCCCGAGTCCCCCGGCACTGTGGCCTGTACCGGGGGATGCCAGGGTGGCGCGTGCAAGTTACGCCTGCTTCAAGCAGGCGTAACTTGCTCAACAAAGGTAGGGGGGGGATTTAGGTAGGGCTGGGGGGTGGGGTAGATAGGGGAAGGGAGGGGAAGGTGGGGGGACACGGAAGGAAAGTTCCCTCCAAAGCCGCTCCAATTTTGGAGCGGCCTCAGAGGTAACGGAGGCAGGCTGCGCGGTGGCACGAACAAAAGTATGCGCACTTTTTTGAAGATGTATGTTTTGAAGATCTACCTCAAAACGTACAATGTATAACACAATAACCCACAGCACAAAGAAAACAAAAAGCAGAACCACAACTTAGTGCTGCATAATATGATACTATTAATATTCAAGACATTAAATTATAATATTGGAAATAAGACTTCCAGATATCAACATATTTAAAACTTTTGCCCTGCAATTCAAATCTCGGTTGCTTTATCTCAGAGATTGTGCACACCTGCACCCTCCAACTTTCCAAAGAAGGAGTGTTTTTCCAATAAGTTGAAATAGTAAAATGGGGGCTTTTTTGGCAGGGGGAGATCCAAGATGACTGATCAGTAGTCAACAGCGTAGGATCTCCTTTGGGCAGATTGCCTGTTTTTTCTTGCTTGCAGACTTGTTTCTCCTTCTAAATGGATAGAAAGAGGAAGCCAAAGCTGGGATCTTCTCCCACATCCTGTGTTGTGGTTAACCACTGACTCCCCTGTGTGAGTAGTGTATCTTCTCCCGCATCCCATCAGATGTCTCCTCCGATGGGCCCAATGGACACCCATGTTGTCTTCAGCAAACAGATGCCGAGCAGTCAATCATTGGAGAGAGAGGGAGGGGAATTGGAGGTCCCATTTCTCCCATATTCTTTGTCAACATTAAGCCTGGCACAGAGGACACTGCCCAGTAATCCCACTGCAGTTAGAGCCTCCCGAGTGCTGTTGGGATTGCCAACAGAAGAAGAAACCATTCAGTCAATTTCTAAGAGGAATGTTGTGGAAGGTCCCGCAGCATTGTGCCTTGTGAGTGTTTCAGGACTGCAGGGTGAAGTAGCAGTTGAAGCTGGAGGACTGGGGAGCGATGAAGCACCTGATTCCAGTGCACTGAGTTTCAATCTCAGCCATTCTTTTCAGTGGAGGCCATATGGGATGCAATAGTGGACTTAGGAAATTCCATATCTGGGTAATTATCTCCCTTTGGTTCCTTCTGATGGAGCCACTTTGAATGTATCTTTGCTTCTTGAAACATCAGATACAGAGTTGGCAATCCCGGCCACACTTATCATTAGGGATGTGAATCGTTTTTGAACGATTAAAATTATCGTCAGATAATTTTAAAATCGTCCAAAATCGTTAGAGTGCACGATATAATACAAATGCCCCCGATTTATCATCAGGGGCATATGTATTGTATCGTTAAATAGGGCACGGGAATTATATGGGGGAGGATGGGAAAACCGGCACACCAAAAGAACCCTAAAACCCACCCCGACCCTTTAAAACAAATCCCCCACCCTCCCGAACCCCCCCAAAATGTTTTAAATCACCTGGGGTCCAGTGGGGGGGTCCCGGCGCGATCTCCCACTCTCTGGCCACGGCTGCGTTAAGAGAAATGGTGCCGGTGGCCCTTTGCCCTTATCATGTGACAGGGCAAAGGTAGCGCCGGCGCCATTTTGGTTCCTGGCTCCCGATGTGGTGGATGCCTGGAATGCCTGGCTCCCGATGTGGTGGACGCCTGGCTCCCGATGTGGTGGATGCCTGGCTCCCGATGTGGTGGACGCCTGGAATGCCCTTCCGGAGGATGTGGTGAAGACCAGAACTGTGAAGGACTTCAAAGGGGCGTGGGATAAACACTGTGGATCCATAAAGTCAAGAGGCCGCCAATGAAGAGTGGTTGACTCACCAGAATGACAGCTACTGCCTGGAGACAATACCCTTATTCAATAAACATACACATGCTTACTGTGACTCCAACATCGCTCTAAGCTTCAACAGCAAGAGGAAATGTGGAAAAATGGATTTACACTCACAAAGAGGGGAGTAGCTGCCTTGTTACGGCGGTTACTACCCCAAACCAAATAAGCCTGATACTTCACCTTCAATGCATATACAGCATAGTTCTCTGCTTCAACGACAGGGGAGAAGAAAAAAGGGTTCGCACTCACAAAGCGGGGAGTAGCTGGCTTGTTACGGCGGTTACTACCCCAAACCAAATGTGTCTGATACTTCATTTTCGATGCATATCCAGCATGGCTCTCTGCTTCAACAGCAGGGGAGAAGAAAAACAACCAATAAGGACTGTATAACATAGTCTGGGTAAAACAAATAAGCATGGGTGTAGCTTGCTTATTGCGGCGGTTACTACCCCTACTACCCCTAACTAATCAAGCTAGATATTTCAATGGTGGGGGTGGAAGGTAAATAGAACCAAGAGCTAAGAGAAACAGATAAGTATGAGAGAAAAAATGTGTGAAGCTTGCTGGGCAGACTGGATGGGCCGTTTGGTCTTCTTCTGCCGTCATTTCTATGTTTCTATGTTTCTATGTTTCTATGATGTCATGCGTGCAGGAGATCGCTCCCGGACCCCCGCTGGACACCCAGGGATTTTGGCCAGCTTGGGGGGGGCCTCCTGACCCCCACAAGACTTGCCAAAAGTCTAGCGGGGGTCTGGGAGCGACCTCCTGCACGTGGGCTGTATTGCCAATATTCAAAATGGTGCCGGCGCTACCTTTGCCCTCACTATGTCATACGGGCGACCGTCGCCATTTTGAAGATTGGCAATATGGCCCGCGTGCAGGAGGTCGCTCTCGGACACCGGCTGGACTTTTGGCAAGTCTTGTGGGGGTCAGGAGGCCCCCACAAGCTGGCCAAAAGTCCCTGGGGGTCCAGCGGGGGTCCGGGAGCGATCTCCTGCACGTGTGACGTCGGGAGCCAGGAACCAAAATGGCGCTGGTGCTACCTTTGCCCTGTCACATGATAAGGGCAAAGGGCCACCGGCGCCATTTCTCTTAATGCAGCCGTGGCCAGAGAGCGGGAGATCGCGCCGGGACCCCCCCATTGGACCCCAGGTAATTTAAAACATTTTGGGGGGGTTTGGGAGGGTGGGGGATTTGTTTTAAAGGTCCAGGGTGGGTTTTAGGGTTGTTTTGGTGCGCCGATTTTCCCGCCCTCCCCCGATTTACGATTTTTAACGATTTTTTAAAAAACCAAAACACGACGATCAGATTTCCCTCCCCCCCAGCCAAAATCGATCATTAAGAAGATCGATCACACGATTCACACCCCTACTTATCATTACATTCATTCTTGAACCTGATAAAGATTGGATTTTAAGGTTGATTTTTTGACATAGATCTGAAACTTTCCTGCAATTACAAGTGAAGGTTTTTCCTGATGTCTCTATATAGACACAGAAAAAATGGAAACAATTTTTTCTAATGTGCTCCAGGACAAGTGTGTGTGTGTGTGTGTATGTGGGGGGGGGGGGGGTGGGTTTCTGTTTCCTTGTAAATGTATGGTCAAATTTCAAAATAATTCTTCTATTATTTATGATCCCTCACAATTGTGCCAATTTTTGAGTGATAAAACCTTGATTGCTGGTTCCTCTGCTAGCTCCCAGTCGTGAATTGCTTTAACTGTTGCTTTAAGTTAGTATTGCTGTATATTGACCTTTTTTACTTTTAGGTTATTGTTATCATTATTCCTGGGGTTGTGTAATGGATCTCCCCATCGTGAGGACTTAGATTGGAAATTGAAAAGATTTCTTATTGATAGAATTACTATTTCAGCAATTTTGTATTTTTCATTTCAATTAACTATTTTTTTTTCTTTCAAGATTTATGTCTTGTATATTATTTGAAAAAGCATAAATAGAAAATAACAAAAAAAAAGAAATAGTAAAATGGGCAGCTAATAAAAGCTATCTGACCAGAGACCTATGCTTCACTGGAAAAAGAGAACTCGTCAACCCCCTAAAACGTACCAGTAATGATCATATATACACAGAAAAACAAGAATATCAACTATTTCTTGTGCCACAGCAACCCAAAACTGCTTAATAATCCCAAACTCCCACAACATATGCAGATATGTGCCAAGTTCTCCACTACTCCTCCAATAGACAGGATTAGCATTTGAGAACAACCTATGATAATAGACTGGGGTACGATACATTCTGTGGAGAAACTTAACCATTAATTCAGTTGCTGTATGAAGTCTTACCGCAGAGTATTATATAATACTCTGCGGTAAGACTTCATACAGCCGGAAGAACACCGGAACAGCAATGAGCCCCATGAAGAAGGAATCCCGCTTTCCGAAACACGGACCGTGTCGGGCGTTTTTTGCAGTCTAAACTTGACATCAGTTTGTTGGGCTTACAACACTATACAAGTTAAGTCACGATATCATTATTAATAATATTGTGGAAGAAATTTGTGGAAAATACTTTATCATGTGGAAAATACTTTACTATTACTCACAAGTACTTTAATATTGCATCACTTAAAAATGTAAAAATGACCGATGATTAAACATTATGGCAACAATTGGATGTGCATAGCACACTGAACAATCATATTTGGGCACATTTTGTCCAAATATGATGGTCATTGGCAACTTTGTGCTGATATTTTACGCTGATAATTAATTATGGTATCTTAGTTTCCTCCTTAAGACACAATAGTCCCTTACCATGCTTGATAGCCTTTATTGTAAAGCCAGAAAGATGCTTGGCTGCATAAGGAGAGGAATAGTTAGCAGAAAAAGGAAGTTGATATTACATCTGTTAGGTCCCTGGTGAGAGCTCATTTGCAATACTGGAGACCACATCTTCAGAAGGATATAAACTGGTTGGAGCTGGTTCAGAGGGTGGCTACTAAAATGGTCAGTGGTCTTTATCTAAATCATATGGGGATAGACATAAAGATCTAAACACATACATTCTGGAGGAGAGGCGAGATAAGGGAGATATGATAGAGGCCTTTAAATAGTTCAAAGATTTCTGTTTACAAGAAGCAAGTTTCTTTCAATCGGGCCAATACAGTACAGTGCTCTCCGGTGGAGCGCACTTTTAGCCCGCGTTTGGACACACATTTTCGACATGCTAGCTTTACCCCTTATACAGTAAGGGGTAATAGTGCGTTGAAAACGTGCATCCAACCCGCCCGAAACTAATAGCGCCCGCAACATGCAAATGCATGTTGATGGCCCTATTAGTTATTCATGCACGATACAGAAAGTAAAATGTGCAGCTCGGCTTTTAGAAATCAATGCCTGCTCAAAGGCTGGCATTAATTTCTGCCGGCACCAGAAAAAACTGCTTTTCTGTACACCCTCCAAATTAATATCATAGCAATTTTAAGTTATAGACCCCAAAAGTAAAAAAAAAGTAAAAATTTAAAAAAAAATTTAAAAATCAGCCCGCGGCCCACAGGTCGGAAGATGGATGCTCAATTATACTGGCGTCCATTTTCCAAACCTGTGGCTGTCAGCGGGTTTGAGAACCGACGCCTGAAAAATTGAACGTCGGCTGTCAAACCCACTGACAGCCGCCGCTCCTGTCAAAAAGGAGGGGCTAGGGATGCACTAGTGTCCCTAGCCCCTCCTTTTACCGTGGGCCCTAATTTGCATAGGCCACCCTCCTGAATCGCAAGCCCAGGAGAGTGGCCTGTGCACGTGCCAGGATAGCGGGCGCTTGCCGGCTCTCCCGCGTGTTTTTCTGTATCGGCCTGAATGGAAAGAAGGCTCTAAATCATTTGATGAGGGTAAGAGGGAATAAACTCAAGAGTAATTTTAGGAAATATTTTATTACAGAGAGGGTAGTGGATGCATAGAATGGAGGAGATGCAGATAAAAGCAGTATCCGAATTCAAGAAAGCATGGGATAAATTCAGGGGCTCTCTAATGGAGTGACAGGAATTATAAAGCTAAATTAATTGGGCAGTTGGGCAGACAAGATGGGGCATATGCTCTTTTTCTGCTGTCATATTTCTATGTTTCTAAAGGCCTCACAGACAGGATCTATACTTGTGAAATGAGAAGATGCGGGAAGAGATATTCTGAATCCACATTGACTGATTTTCAATCACTTGAAAGTATGCGTGAACTTTCAGCCACATTAAAAAGAAGCATTCAGGGGAACATTTCAGAGAGATGGTTGGAAACTACGTGTGTACATATAAGATTCAAAAATGCATGCCACTAACCACTACACACTACCAAGCAAACTTTCAGCCATCATTCAATACCACATAAGCTTGCACACTTACTTTTAACCACATAACAAGCCAATCTTCAAGAACCTTTTCCAGGGCAGCAGCAAGATTTTCCTCTACTCTGTAGTGCCCAAAAGAACCCTTGGGCATCACATGGAGGACCTTATGAAAGGTTGTTATAGCATATTATTATATTTCATTATTAACCTAATCAAGTTTTTTACTTCACATATAGCTGTGAAAATCTTTTAATCTGTTGTCATACCTCTCCGCACCCCAACCACTTTCACTATAAGATGACAAGTATTGTGAAAACTATTCAGCCTTGTGCCAAGTGAGGTCCATCTTTAAGTTGTCAATACCTGCTTTTATGGCAGCTACTTATAGGGATGTGAATCGTTTTAGGACGATTAAAATTATCGTCCGATAATTTTAATATCGTCTTAAACCGTTATGGAACACAATACAATAGAGATTCTAACGATTTATCGTTATAAATCGTTAGAATCGTGAGCCGGCACACTAAAACCCCCTAAAACCCACCCCGACCCTTTAAATTAAATCCCCCACCCTCCCGAACCCCCCCCCCCAAATGACTTAAATAACCTGTGGGTCCAGCGGCGGTCCGGAACGGCAGCGGTCCGGAACGGGCTCCTGCTACTGAATCTTGTTGTCTTCGGCCGGCGCCATTTTCCAAAATGGCGCCGAAAAATGGCGGTGGCCATAGACGAACACGATTGGACGGCAGGAGGTCCTTCCGGACCCCCGCTGGACTTTTGGCAAGTCTTGTGGGGGTCAGGAGCCCCCCCCCCAAGCTGGCCAAAAGTTCCTGGAGGTCCAGCGGGGGTCAGGGAGCGATTTCCCGCCGCGAATCGTTTTCGTACGGAAAATGGCGCCGGCAGGAGATCGACTGCAGGAGGTCGTTCAGCGAGGGTTCCGGTGCCTCGCTGAACGACCTCCTGCAGTCGATCTCCTGCCGGCGCCATTTTCCGTACGAAAACGATTCGCGGCGGTTTTGCGATTTTACGTTTTTTCGATTTTTTACGATTTTTCACGATATTTTACCCCCCCAAACGGCAACAATACGATTCCCTCCCCCTCCCAGCCGAAATCGATCGTTAAGACGATCGAGGACACGATTCACATCTCTAGCTACTTATTCATGAAACCTTCTAAGTCCAGCACAGTAAAGAGAATGTACATCTGAAATGTGCCATTGTATTTGTTTCAGACTTGCATTTCTGTCTCCTTCTGATCAATGCAATTATAGATTTTCCTGCCACTGTAACATTCAGTCAAATCTTAGCCTTTCTGAACCATATTATTGAGTGCAAGTACACTTCAGTAAGATCTCTAACTCCCTCTACCATGACTTAAGGTATATCAGGGATCCAAGTGAACTGGGGAATTATTACTTCTCATCAAACAGAGATTATACTGGGAATCTGCACGGACTCATTATTAATTGTTCGCAAAGCATATTTTGCTACCCCTCTTCCTGGTTGAGAAAAATAAGGGGTAGATTTTAAGACGTACGTGCGCTTGTCCATGTGCGCGCATTACCCGGCGCGCGCAAACGGACACAAGATTTTATAAGATGCACACGCAGGTGAGCGCATGTTATAAAATCAGGGGTCTGTGCACACAAGGGCGTGCACATTAGTGCAACTTGCTTGCGCTGATGCCCGCGGCCTTCCCCCGTTCCCTCCCAGGCTGCTCCAATTTAGGATCGCCTGGGAGGGAACTTCCCTATCCCCTAATCTAACCTTCCTACCCCTTCCCCTAACCTTCACTCAACCTAGCCCTATCCTAAACCCCCCAAAAAGGTAATCTTACCTTTTGCACCTGCTCGAAGCAGGTGCAGTTTGCGTGCGCTGGCAGCCTGCTGGCACGTGATCCCCCAGCACAAATGGCCGCTGTATCGGGGGCCTCTAGCCCTGCCCCACCCCACCCCACCCCCTCCCCACCCCTTTTCTTCAGCCCTGGGACTAACGCACGTGGCCGGGCCTTTCTAAAATAGCAACTGTGGTCAGAATACATAGAGATTAATCTTTCCAATCGAGAAAAATCTGAAGTAGAAAAGTCTGTATTATCAAAGGGATTAACATTCCATCCTGCCACTTACTATGATTCCTTCTTATTTCAGGTGGATTTTGAAAGGTTCATATGGTATCGGTCTTTGATATTAGATTTCTCACAGGATATGACCAAGACTTCCTTCACTTCATTGGTTTGAAATCCATCTGCATGGATGCCATCAGTTTGTTTAGATCCAGTAATGTTGCTAAGTTGAAATTGTTTTTCAAGAAAAAATTAGACAATCTTTCATCACTGAAGTGAGGGGCACTTAAAACCCTTATTTCTGACTGTTTTGTTGTTACTAAGGCAGCAGACAAAGATGGCAGTATGGTTATACAGAACTGCAGTGATTATATAGATGAGATTCATCACCAGTTTCAAGACCCTCAATCTGACTAAATCTTTAAATAATATTTTCAAGCATACTGTATATTCCAATATGGCTTAGAGACTTGTTGTTTTGTTGCAACCTGAATTTAATTTTTTGAATTTGCAAAATCCTTGTGTACCAACCATGTATACATTGCTCGAGATTCTCAAAAATGCACAAAACCTCTGTGTCGGAAAATTATTTCCGCAAATGATTCACTGTTAGAGCACTTATACGTGTATGCAGACTGCTTTTTGAAGCCATTGGTTCAGCACATTTAATGAAGATCACATTAAATTAATTTTGGTACTATTGGATGTCAGTTCACTTTACACCAGCATTCCACAAGTTGAGGCTATTGATGTATTAAAAGAAGCATCATTGCAATGTTCTTCTCCTCATATAGTTCCAGCTGGTTTTTGATACAATTAATCACATTGTCCTTGACTAAGAATTATTTTATTTTTAAGGGACTCTGTTATCAACAAATCTCTGTTACTGTGATGGGGGCCACTGTGGCCCAATCCCTAGCAAATTTGTTCATGTGAAAATCTGGATTACACAGTCTTCATTTTTTCAATGCATTCATTTATGGAAAAGATACATAGAGTTAGATCTTAAAAAAGTACACGCGCGCGTACTTTTGTTCGCGCAACCGGCGTGAACAAAAGTATGCCGGATTTTATAAGATACGCACGTAGCCATGCGTATCTTATAAAATCCGGGGTCAGCGCGCGCAAGGCTGCGCAAAATCGGCAGCCTGCACACGTCGAGCCGCACAGCCTGCCTCCGTTCCCTCCGAGGCCGCTCCGAAATCGGAAAGGCCTCGGAGGGAACTTTCCTTCCGCGTCCCCCCACCTTCCCCTCCCTTCCCCTATCTACCCCACCCCCCAGCCCTACCTAAATCCCCCCCTACCTTTTGTTGTGCAAGTTACGTCTGCTTGAAGCACCCATGCTCTCACAATTTGCCAGATAATGACTGTGAATGAACGTTGAAATCTTTAACATCAATGCATTTGTAGCAGATTCTCAAAAACTGTAAAACTGGAAGGCTATCTATCAATTGTGGTGGATGAAAACTAGAATGGTGCAAAAAGATGTTCTGATCAGTAGTCTTCTTGAATAAAATAGTCAAAATGATCCTTCTACTGATATAGATATTTGTACATCCCAAAAAGAAATGAAAGTGCTGTCACATTGGATGGAAAACTTAATGTGATTATCAAAATAGTTAAACCAAGAATAAAATGATATTAAATCTTGCACTGAACCACTCCAAAATCAAAATACATTATGGGCTAGATTTTAAAAGCCCTGTGCGCGTAAATCCTGCCGGATTTACGTGCGCAGGGCACTCGCACGCTGGCGCACCTATTTTGCATAGGCCGCCGGCGCGCGCAAAGCCCCGGGATGCGTAAGTCCCGGGACTTCGTAAAAGGGCCGGGAGGGGGCGTGTCTGGGGGGCGTGTCGACAGTCCAGGGGCGTGTCCTGGGGGCATGTTCGGCATTCAGGGGCAGTCAGGGGCGGGTCAGGGGCGTGGCGATGGTTTGGGGGCAGGCCGGGAGGGCAGTACTGAGTTCCCCGGCCTGCCGGGGGACTCAATACTGCCTATTTTGCCGGGGGACTCAGTATTGCCCTCCCTGACCCGCCCCTGACCGCCAAACACGCCACCAGGACACGCCCCTGGACTGTCGACACGCCCCCCAGACACGCCCACTTTTACGAAGTCCCGGGACTTACGCATCCCGGGGCTTTGCGTGCGCCGGCGGCCTATGCAAAATAGGTGCGCCAGCGAGTGCCCTGCGCACGTAAATCCGGCAGGATTTACGCGCACAGGGCTTTTAAAATCTAGCCCATAATGTATTTTGATTTTGGAGTGGTTCAGTGCAAGATTTAATATCATTTTATTCTTGGTTTAACTATTTTGATAATCACATTAAGTTTTCCATCCAATGTGACAGCACTTTCTTTTCTTTTGGGATGTACAAATATCTATATCAGTAGAAGGATCATTTTGACTATTTTATTCAAGAAGACTACTGATCAGAACATCTTTTTGCACCATTCTAGTTTTCATCCACCACAATTGATAGATAGCCTTCCAGTTTTACAGTTTTTGAGAATCTGCTACAAATGCATTGATGTTAAAGATTTCAACGTTCATTCACAGTCATTATCTGGCAAATTGTGAGAGCATGGGTACACATCTTCATGTATCACCAGATCTTTTAAAAGGGCATTATATTCCATCTGAGATGTGTTACTGTCTGGTACTGTGTCAATTTTATGGGAAATGAAGCTTTACATTTTGTTCTATAATATTCATAATTATGCCTCCAAATTACTAAGATTATTTAGAAGCACCAGTTGGTATTGGATTTATATTCTTGCTTTATAGATAGGAAAACATGCTTTGCTTATACTAGATCAAAACATTTGAAAGAACAGATTTTGTTTTCCATGTTACCCAGTTCTAATCTTTAGGATCAAACATTATCTCAAGATTCATTGCATGGTCATTACAAATGCGGCAAGTGGTCAGTTTGTGCAGTTACAGCTCATATTAAGGATTTCACTAATCCTGTAGACAATCACCCATACACTTTAAAATATTTCACTATGTGTGCCACTGATTTTGTTATCTATATCCTTGTTTGTTCTTTCGCCTTATACTGCATTATGTGGGGAAAACATAAAGGGCTTTGCACAAATGGATTTATGAGCATAAGAGCTGCTTTAAAGCTTTAAGCATAAAATACTTGAATCTCCAATTGTATCACATTGTATTGATAAACAACATGATTTCATACTGTTACACTATTTGCAATAGATCATGTTAAAAGGGATATTAGAAGAACAGACAGAGTCAAAAAACTATTACAGTTAGAACAGAGATGGATTTTTCATTTGAAGAATTTAGAACCTACAGGCATGAACTCAGTAATTGAATGGACTGCATTTTTTTGGTTCATGTTTTAATGAAATGCAATTCAAGCACATTTTTATTAATTAATTGAATGATTGAATGGAAACTTTTGAAATAAGCAATTCTAATGTAGATGGGTGAGCCTTTTTTTTTTTTTACTAAGATGCATTGAGGGTTAGTGCTCCATATCAGCTTGAGATTTGCAAGTAATATAGAAAGCAACATTTCAGTGTGTTAATCTACATAATCATATGAGAGGACTGTATTAAGCTAAAGTTACATAATTTGATGTTTATTTTATTATAGATTTTGCCCTGAAGCAGCTGGGTGAGTGTCCATTGCAAAACACTTGCCAGCATCAGCTTTGGTTTCATTTTGCTTTGATTGCCATCATGCAGTTAAGCTGCAAAATCAATGTATTTATTTAATACAATTTATATTCTGCTGCTTCCTAAAACAATTTGTCCAAAGTGGATGACATAAATTACACTCATAAAATTGAGCATAAAGGGGTCGATTTTAAAACAAGCATGTGGGCATCCATGTGTTCGTGGTTCCCGGCAAACGCACATGGATGTGGCAATTTAATAACAAGAGCACATCGCCGCATACATGATATAAAATATGGTTCCTGCATGCACATGAGCACCCAATTTTAATATCTTCACGTGTATGTGCTGGCGGGTTGGGACTTACACACGGGGGGATTTTAAAAGCGAGTAGGCCTTCTCCAGTTCCCTCCCAGTCCACTCCAATTAAGGAGCGGACTGGGAGGGATCTTTCCTATCCCCCTAACTACCCTTCCTATCTTTTTTCCTCTCCTCTCTGACCCCTAACCTCTACCTAGCTAGTTTAATTATTTTGGTTTTAATACCTACTGCTCTTTTGGAGCAGAAGTAATTTCCTCGGAAAAGGCCTAATGGTCTCTGTCCTGATCAGCCCCTCCCCGCCCAGACCCTGCCCCCCGGCCTGCCCCATTTTGCTGGTCCAGCACTTCTATGTGTACCAAGAGATACCGCGTGGCTGGGCCATTTCTAAAATGCACTCGGCGCACGCACGTATGGCCCGGCTACTCGCGCATTCCCCAGATTTTATGCGTGCAAGCCTCCTATTTCGGAGCGGCCTCAGAGGGAACGGAGGAAGGCTACTCAGCTCAGCGCACGCAAGTTGCACAATTGTGTACCCCCATGCGTGCACTGACCCTGGATTTTATAACATGCGCGCGGCTGCAAGCACATGTTATAAAATTGGTCGTAGATTTGTTCGCGTCGGGTCGCGCAAACAAATCTACGACCATATGCATGTTATAAAATCTGGCCCTGTGTGTGCTTTCTACTCCGCACCCCCTTTGTGCTTGGCTATAGGAAATATCATACCATGAATAGAAATGAAGTATGCAGTATGTACTGTGATGTAGCGCAGCCCGGCCGCTGGCAGGAGCTGACAAGCTACCATAAGCACAACAAGAATACCAGGGCCAGACAGCAGGGGGCGCAGGAGAAGAGGAGAAGGACTATGCATCCCAGCTTCCCTGAAATGCCACCAGACAGGGGAGGGAAGCCTGAAGGCGAACAGGTGGCAGGCATAGAGGATAATGAGGTAGACACTGATGAGTCCATGGAGGTGGTGGAAGAGGGTGTGCCCCCTTGGTGGAACTGGCCACAAAAACTCAGCTCTTCAGTGTCAGAGGAGGAAGAGATGGAGGTAGGTTCAGGGGGAGAGGAGTCCTCCAGTTCGTATATGGATACCGAGTAAGCTGTGTGGGGTAAGGTATACTCCTTAGCCTAAAGGGGAAGCCCGGGAGGAGGGCTCTAAAGGGGCCTATGGGTTAGGTCTTGTAATAGAGCTAAGCATAAGAAGTAAAAGGGTTACTCTGTAATAGCACTGCTTGTAAGTGAACCGGAGGGCTGGAGGGGGAGGGGACAATCCTCATGTAATGTTTCCAGGTGGTACGTTATAAACTGCTTTGAAGGAACTACTGCTCCCTCTCTGTGTTGTCTTTGGGGATTGGGGGGTTGCTTACCCCCAACCCTGCTTGAAGGGAACTTAGGAGCCCAGCCAAACCAGGGCCAGTGGAGGCACGGACCTCGGGAGTTACTGGAGCCTGTCGAACTCCAGGGACCTTGGCCGCTGGTGGTGGCACAAGACGGACGACGGAAGGGCGGCGCCCGAGGCCTCACGGACGGTGAGCCATCACAGTACTCATAATGCATACATTTCAGCAAAGTTATTTTTTTCTCTCTCATGGAGCAACTTACTCTCCAAATGAAATGCTTTATTTAAAAAAATGCCAACGCATGCACACTGTTCTTAAATTATCTGTTCCTCACACATGTGCAATGCATTTCTATGTGAGACCAATTGTAATAATAACAGTAATAATAATGTACATGTTTTATTTATTTTGTCCATTTTTTTAAATTTTATATTGTTTTATTACGCTTATTATGTTTGTTTTTAAATGTCATTTTTTAATTATGTATGTTCAACCTTGTAAACTGCTTAGAACTACATATTGTATAGGTGGTATGGAAAAGTTTTCAATTAAATATATATATATATATTGTAAATTCATGAAAATATGTTAAACATTGCAAATGACTTTTTTTGTCTTATTAACTTGTAAATAATAATATTTTTATTTCAATTTTCTGAGTTTTATTGATGTATAAAATAAATAAAATAAACTGTTCATATTTAGACCTCTTAATTGAAATTCATAATTTGAACAAATTATTGTATATCCTTCTTCACCTCCTCTAGTGGTTCCAGCCAATGCCCACAATTGTCTGAATCCCAATAGAATATTCATGTATCGTTTCCTTCAACTACCATATCTTAAACTGTGAGCTGATCAAAACCCTCCTAAAGCCCCCAAGTTGCCCCCCAGAGCACCCTAAGGGGCATGAACCTTCGGCTCACACATTAGGTGAGACACCTAGCAGTGGTACTGGCCCTTTACAAAAGGGTCATGTCAGTGGGTGGGGTCTTTGAAACAGAAGCAGGGTTTCAGCATCAGAGAGGACCCTCCCACCTAGCATACAATTACTTTACCTGGGAGCTCTGAAAAAGGGAATCCATTGCAGAATCAGTCCCTCCTTCTCTCCCTCTCAGCTGTTCAGCTGGCCCTAATACAACCTTATATTGGTCATAGTTCAATGTTGATTTATTTCAATGCCATTTTTTTTATTCAGCATAGCTAAACCTGCATGGGTTGTAGCTAACTTCCCCCTGAAGCATTGGAGCCCTGCCTTAAAGATGCCAATGGCTCCAAGTAAGGTCTCCCTGAAAGTAGCCAAAGACCACAGAGGATATGCACAGTCTCCCTGTCCCTTACTCCCTGCTGGTCTTTGAGTTGGCCATTGTTCATAACATTATAAAAGTTGGCACTAGGTCCTGCACTCCAAGCCAAAACCCCTCCCCTTCAATCAAAAACTATAGCCCCTGGAGGCCAGGATCCAAATCCCTTGGACCCTACTTTATTCACAAATGAGTCCCTAGTGGTCCAGTGTGGGCCCAGAGTATACCTTATGCTCCAAGTCCTTTGGGGATTTATTTATTTATTTATTTATTTGGAGCTTTTATATACCGACATTCATGTACAAGATTACATATCACATCGGTTTACATCGAAATGAGAATTGCATGAAAGAATGCATTACATTAAACAAGGGATACAAGAACTGGGATCAACATTGTAAGTAAATGCCGCGCTCATCCTGCGAGCAAGAAACTGAAAAGCGCACACTATCACATTTCCTGACAATACATAACAGGGGATCTAATCAAACTTTGCTAGAATCTGAAGAATGAGAAGACGAAAGGGGCAAAAAACATGTGAACTGGGTAGGAATGGACAAAAAGGTAAATTAACAGGGTGATGGGAAAAAGTGGAGACAATAGGCCAGAGGATGATAGCAGATTTACTAACATGGGGGATAGAAGGATGCATAGCCTGCCAGCAAGTTATGCCTTGATCAGAGCACAAAAAGCTTGATTAAATAAGTCAGTCCAATTGTTAGGGGTAAAGGTGGTTCATCTGAGGTAGGGAAAAGCTTGACCGAACAGCCATGTTTTAAGTCTTTTTTTGAAGGTTGTCAGGCATCTTTCTTGCTGGAGATCCGGGGGGAGAGCATTCCATTGCGGAGGGCCAGCTGTGGAAAGAGCTCATTTCCTTAAAGAAGATTTGGCAGGTGGGGCGTAGAGAGTGTCTCTTTGAGCAAATCTAACAGGTCTAGACTGTTTGTGGAAATGAAGAGGGATCTTTAGATCTAGCGGAGTGAGATTGTGCATGGCTTTGTGATTTAACGTTAGGACTTTGAACTGGATTCTAAATTTGATTGGGAGCCAATGAAGGTTCCGCAGGATGGGTGTAATGTGCTCTCTTTTGTTGGTCTTGGTCAGAATCCTAGCTGTAACATTCTGCAACATTTGCAAGGGTTTGATGGTGTTTGCTGGGAGGCCGAGAAGAAGTGAGTTGCAGTAATCTATTTTTGAGAAGATAATGGCTTGAAGAACTGTGCGGTAATCTTGGAAGTGTAGGAGGGGTCTGAGCCTTTTTAGGACTTGTAATTTGAAAAAGCAATCCTTTGTGGTGTTCCTAACAAATCTTTTTAGGTTTAGCTGGTTGTCCATGATGACTCCAAGGTTTCTCACATGGGAGGTGAAGTTTGGATGAGCGGTGAGTGGTTTGTTGGATACTACATTGTTGAAGTCCTGGGAAATGAAGAGGAGTTCTGTCTTATTGGTGTTAAGGACTAGGTTGAGGCTTGTGAGAAGGTGGTTAATTGACTGAAGAAAGCTATTCCAGAAGCAGAGTGTTTTAGAGAGTGAATCTGTAATCGGAATGAGAATTTGCACGTCGTCAGCGTATATGTAGTGATTTAACTTTAGATTTGCGAGGAGCTGGGAGAGCGGGAGAAGGTAAATGTTGAAGAGGGTTGGGGAGAGAGAGGAACCTTGAGGAACTCCCAGGGTGGAGCTAACAGGGAGTGATTCTTTGTTATTGATTTTGACCTTGTAGGACCTGTTGCTAAGGAAGGACTTGAACCAACTAAGTGCAGTACCCTTAAAGCCTATGTTAGCTAGCCGATCCATGAGAATTGAATGGTTCACCGTGTCGAAGGCGGCTGATAAATCAAGGAGTGCGAGAAGACAGGGTTGTTTATTTTCCAGACTCAGGAGTATGGTGTCTGAGAGTGAAATTAAGAGGGATTCTGTATTTAGAGATTTGCGGAAACCGAACTGAGCTGGGGCTAGGATTTTGTTTTCGTCCAGATATTCGGAAAGTTGCTTATTGCAATTCTTTTCCTAGAGTTTAGAGATGAATGGTAGGTTGGCTATAGGGCAGAAGTTAGCCAGATCTGCTGGAGACAAATTGGGTTTTTTTCAGTAGTGGTTTGAGAATGGCAAGTTTTAGAGCGTCCGGTACTAGACCCTGTGATAAAGAGTAGTTTATGATTTCCGCAATGGGCTTGGCGATGGTTTTTGGGATGGAGATGAGTAGGTTTGAAGGAATTGAGTCTGATGGGTGTGAGGAAGGTTTGTACTTCTTGAGCAAGGTTTCTATCTCTAGGGAAGAGGTAGGCTCAAAAGATTTGAGACTTGTGCTTTGTTGTAGAGAGGCGGGGTAGGGGGGAGGGGGCTGTCCATTGTTAGAGTTTAGCGGGGATATCAGATTGTTGATTTTTTTCTCAAAGTAGGAGGCGAGCTCTGAGGCTTTGATGAATGCTTGGTCATCCAGAATAGTTGGAGGAGACGGTATGGTGAGGGCCGAGACATATGAAAACAATTCTTTAGAGTCGAAGATGAAGTGATGGATTTTCTGGGTGAAGAAATCTCTCTTTGTTCGGAGGATAGAGGTCCTGTAGCAGTGCATGAGGGATTTATACACAGCCTGAGTGATTGAAGAAGGTTTTTTTCGCCATATGTGTTCTCTGCTTCTTAGTTCTTGCTTGAGAATTTTCAATTCAGGTTTCTTGTTAACTGAGTTAGTGTGTAGAACTTTAGTGGTTATGGGGCAAGTTAGGTCAGCTACTTTATTGGTAATCTTGAACCAGGGGGAGGTAGCTGCGACTGCATCAGAAAGGTCCAGATGATCTAGTTCTTTGGATAGAAGGGAGCTGAGGTTGTCCGTGTTGCACAATTTCCTAAATTGGACCGTGGATTTATGGGGAGATTGGGGTGTGGACTGATTGATTTTCAGGACTGTGGTGATCATCCTATGATCGGACCAGGGGACTGGTGAGCATATAGGTGTGGAGCAAGATCTTCATTTAAGAAAATTAGGTCCAGTGTGTGTCCTGCTTTATGAGTAGGGCTGTTAATGATTTGGTTGAATCCCATGTAGCTAAGCGTAGAGAGAAACGTATCGCAGTTGGAAGAGAGAGGAGTCATGCCAACGTGAACGTTGAAGTCTCCCAAGATTATAGCGGGGGCGTCAGTGTTGATATATTTGGCTATGCGTTCAATTAGAGGGGACAGGTCTGATTCTAGAATCCCTGGAGGGGCGTAAATTAGACAGATTTGAAGATGATTAGATTTAAATATGGAGAATTCAAGAGTGGAAGCTGAGTTGGAATGTTGTAGGGATAATCCTAGCTCTTTTTTTGCAGCTAAAAGAAGACTGCCACCTCTTTTTTTAAGTCTGGGGATTGAAAAAATGTCATAGGTATGTATTGGAAGTTGGTTGATTAAAGCAGTGTCCTCGGGCTTCAGCCAGGATTTGGTGATTGCGCAGATGTTGGGTTTGGCCTCCAGAAGATAGTCGTAGAGGATGTGAGTTTTTTTCATGAGGGATTGTGCATTAAGGAGGGTTAATGAGAATAGAGTGAGGCCCAGTAATTGATTAAGCGGAGAGATCATGATAGGAATCAGTCTTTTTTGTTGAATGGTGGGAAAGGTAGTATTTTTTAAGTGGTTTCTGCGGAGGTTGTTGATGATAGGGATGGAGAAGATGCACATCCTTGGATCTTGGTGGATAAGTAGGTTGCGGGAGGGGAGGGGGGAACCAGGCTGAATCAATAGGAGGAAGAGAAGTGAATGGAACGCACTTGAGGTAGATAGGGATGGACGCCTGTTGTGGAACCAGGCCCCACGGCTTCCTAAGTCTGCACTATGGTGCTGCACGAAGGGGCGCACAAAGGGGCCTGCCCCTTTGTCTCGCTCCTTCGGTCTGCGATGCCAGGAGGAGGGCTGGAGTTTAAATCCCTGCCCAACACCGCCTGATGAGGTCCTGAAATGCGCCCTGCCCTGATTGGCTGCCTGCTACTGGGCGGAGAGGAGGAGCTAGCAAGCCGGAGGGTCGGTGATCGGCGGGAAGCTGCCTCGTGGTCGGTGGTGGAGCCATCGGAGGTAAGCGCGGCGTTTAGATGGCCTTACCCCGATGGGCTTTAGCACCGACTTCGCAGGCCCTGACTGCTGCCTCTGTCTGAAGTCGTCTGCGTCCGTCCCGGTCAGGGCTCGCAAGCAGAAGAACGCCGGGAGGAAGGCGGGGGTTTAAATCCCTGCCCGATGCTGCCTGATGAGGTCCTGAAATGCACCCTGCCCTGATTGGCTGCCTGCTACTGGGCAGAGAGGAGGGGCTAGCGAGCCGGAGGGTCGGTGATCAGTGGGGAGTTGCCTCATGGTCGGTGGTGGAGCCGGAGGTAAGTGTGGCGTTTAGATGGCCTTACCCCGATGGGCTTTAGCGCCAACTGCGCTAAAGCCCATCGGGGTTTTGGTTACTTTCAGTGGAGAAGTTACTTGAGGCCATTGGCCTCTTTAAGCAATGATGTTCTAGCATTCACAGGACCACCATTGCACATTTTAAGGGGGTTATTTACTGTTGCTGTATTTTTTCTTGTGATATTTTACCACAGAGAAAAATACTGTGGGAGTCAGCATGTGGCAGGGTCATTTGCCATGTTGTAATGAATGAGCCCTTAAGTTTGACACCATTGGCAACTATGACAAACTTTGAGCAAAAATAAATTAAATCTAAGCAAGATGTATCAATTTTATCCTGAGTGAATGTTCTTTTTATCCTTCACTCTTACCCAGACATGCTTTTTCTCCCTCTCTGGGAACAGCATGAGAAAGAGGAGTAAGAGGTGGAGGCATACTTGAAGATGGATGGAAAAATCATCTAACCCTCCAGAAAACCTGGTTTACCCATAGAAAAGAGAGAACATGGGTAACCCCTAGGAGGGATGGATCCTTTAGGGGGAAACCAAGAGCACATAGGAAGAAAGAGATGGACCCTTTCTGCACACAACTTCTCTTCAATCTCTCTGTTGCTCTATGGATAGCATTCACATTCTGAGTTCTAGGGCTCCCAGTGGAGGGAATAATAAATTCCATGGCCCTTTTGTATTTAGTACATTGCAAGCCTCATTTCATCCTAGTAGACAACACTAATAATTATCATAGTCTGTTCATCCACAAAACACACAGAGAAGCAGGATGATTTCTAACTTCTTTTACTAATAGTTGATTAGATGACAATATTTACAGCTTCATTTCTTGTTCAAAGTCAATAAATAGTAGGACAGTAGAAAGATTAATAAACTTGTGATCTTATTTCTCACAGGACAAGCAGGATGGTAGTATAGATGTGAATCGGAACCGGAATCTGATCGGTTCCGGTTCCGATTCAAATCTTAAAATTTTTATCGTCCGGCTCGATTTTTTTTTTGTTATCGGCTGCGCTTGATCCGATAACAAAAAAACCCTCCCCCACCCTCCCGAACCCCCAAAACATTTTAAAATTACCTGGTGGTCCAGTGGGGGCACGGGGAGCGATCTCTCACTCTCGGGCCATCGGCTATGTTAATAAAAATGGTGCCGATGGCCCTTTGCCCTTACCATGTGACAGGGAAGCCGTGCCATTGGCCGGCCCCTGTCACATGGTAGGAGCACTGGATGGCCGGCGCCATCTAAGGCCCAAAAAAAGAGGTGGAGGTCTACTTCTAGTAGCCAAAAAGGACCTTAAATTAAGATCCCTAAACACCAACACCCCACCCAAATTTGAAGTTGGCCTTTTCAAATCACCTAAACTTCAAATATGCCTAATCTACAACCCCCTAGGTCTACTTGAGCACAACCCCTCTCCCCTCATAGAATTTATAACTGGCAACTTAAACATTGATAGCCCTGCCATTATACTGGGAGATTTCAACCTCCACGTGGACTCCATTCCCCCCTCCCCCTCCTGTGAGTCCCTGCTTAACACCCTCAACGCCATAGGCTTCAACCAAATCATCACCTCTCTCACACACAAGGCTGGACACACGCTTGACTTAATCTTCATCAACTCATGCATATGCTCCCCCAACTCTCCCTCCTCCACTCCTGTTCCATGGTCCGACCACACCTTTATAAAAGTAAATCTATCAGTTAAGCAAACTACCCTCTGCCCCTCACACAGCAACACCATACATTTTAGAAAACCCTATAGCAAAGAAGAACTAATCTCCGCATTCACCAACTCCTCTGACATACTGGACCTATCAGCCCTGATTCTGCCCTCTCCACCAGGAACACCATTACCAATAACATAGCTGATAAACTCTGCCCCTCCCCCCACCAGAGAGATAAGTCAATCACACAACTCTAAAAAATCCTGGTATACTCCCGAACTAAAAAACGTAATCGCGACCTTAGAACAAAAGAAAGACTATGGTGCAAAGACCCCTCACCTAAACAATTAGCCTCATACAAATTCTCCCTACACACTTACAGTTCCACTATCTTCCAAACAAAATGTGACTATTTCGCATGTAAAATTCATGACTACCAACATATTTAAATGTTTAATGTATTTGACAAAGGTAACGCATAAGTTCCTGCAAATTTTGTTTAAATGTAAACCGATGTGATATGTAAAACCGAACACCGGTATATAAAAGTAAAGTAAATAAATAAATAAATAAATAACCCTAAAGCTCTATTCTCTTATGTAGCCAACCTCACAAAATCACTACCCCCCCATCTCTGATGAAGATTCCAAAAACAAATGCGATGAACTCACTCATTTCTTTAACGAAAAAATTGTGAAACTCCTCCTACGCTTCCCAACCCCTAGCACATACACAAAGTCCCTCCCAAAAACCCCAAATGCCATCTTAGATTCGCTCGATTCCACCTCCCCCTCAAAAATTGAAGCCATCCTAAAGAAAACAAACCCCTCCTCACACCCAACAGATACCATCTCCACCAAATCCCTCCTAGCCATCCCCGACACAATTTGCACCCCATAGCCAAAATAATTAATTACTCACTGTCCCATGGAAAAGTCCCCGACTGCTTAAAACAGGCCATAGTCAAGCCTATCCTTAAAAAACCCAACCTCGATCCCACTGATCCAACCAACTATAGACCCATCTCAAAACTCCCTCTCGCTAAAATCAAGGAAAAAGTTGTTAATACCCAACTCACAGATCACTTAGAAAACTACAATATCTTATTGTTGCATCTGTCGGTCTTCGACGGCTTCACCCTGCTTGCTTTACCTTATTCTTGGCTCCTCCCGCTTACCTGGGCAAGATGGCTACCACCGCGTCTTCCAGCCGACCTCTCTGGCATCCCCAGAACGGCTATGGTACAGCCTTCCGCCATTGCTCCTCCCAGGTCTTTGCGCAACCCATGTCTTTGTACCACCCTTGGCGTGAACCTCGAGGGCGTTCCCTCATGCTGACATCACGCCATCCGGGTATATTACCATCATCAATTTGCTAGCTACTTTCCTGTCTACACTACTCTGCCGCTTTCCTGTCTACACTACTCTGCCGCTTCTGTGCTGCCGCAGGAAGCTCTCTCTCTCTCTTCCCTTCGTGGTACATGCTAACCTGGGTACCTGCTCCTCGGGGCCCCTCTGCTTTATTTTAGGTTCCTGTCAAGGAACAGGTACTCACTCGTTGAGGGCCTGCTCTCCCTTCCTCGGTGCCTGTACCTTCAACTACATACCTAGTGGAATCGCATATCAACAGCTAACACCTAGTTACTCTCTCAGTCTATCTCATCCACAGTATGTCCTCGCTGGGAGACCTGCTGTGGAACCTCCTGATGTCATCTAGAAGAGAAGGGCGCCCTCTGCCGAGGTCCCTGAGACTACATCAACAGACTGCCTCACTACTGCCACCTCTGGTGGAGATCTCAAGCTGTTTAATAAAAGATGTATCCTGTGTTTTGTGTGTATGAGTCTAGCCCAGTGCTGTGGCTCCTCACGGGGCTCCTCCCCATGGGCGTGGTCATCTCCACAGCACCCAAGGATCCAAAAAACACACGTTATCATAACACTTATTCCTTTCCCAATTCGGATTCTATAAGTTCTTCAGTATGGAAACCTTCTTAATTTCCCTCACAGACACCCTCCTCAATGGTCTAGATCACAGCCACTCCTACATTCTCGCCCTGCTTGACATCTCCGCCGCCTTTGATACCATAAGCCATAACATCCTAATTAACCGCCTTACTGAAATCGGCATCTCAGGAACAGCTCTACTCTGGTTTACATCCTACCTCGAGAACAGATCCTACAAAGTTAGAAATGGAAATACAGAATCCACTCCCATCAAACTAACACAAGGCGACGGGCATTCCCCAAGGATCCTCCCTCTCATCCACCCTCTTCAATATTTACCTCCTACCTCTTTGCCATCTCCTCTCTGACCTCGGCCTCACTCACTTCATTTATGCGGATGATGTACAAATACTCATCCTCATACAAGAATACCTTTCCAAGGCCCTCAAGACCTGGGAAAATTGCTTCACCACCATAAACCTCCTCCTCACCAACCTACACCTGGCCCTAAACACATCAAAAACCGAGCTCCTCATCATTTCCCCTGACCAAAACCTTGTGCCCTCCCCCATCAGTGACCCCCTCCCCCACACCATCTCCTTCTCGCAGAACGTTCGAGACCTCGGTGTCACTATTGACAATCAACTAAACCAAAAAGAAATTCATTAATTCAACAATAAAAGAGTCCTTTTTCAAACTTCATGTCCTCAAAAAACTAAAACTGTGACTCCAACATCGCTCTAAGCTTCAACAGCAAGAGGAAATATGGAAAAAAGGATTCACACTCACAAAGAGGGGAGTAGCTGGCTTGTTACGGCGGTTACTACCCCAAATCAAATAAGCCTGATACTTCACTTTCAATGCATATACAGCATAGTTCTCTGCTTCAACGGCAGGGGAGACGAAAAACTGATACTTCACACATCCAGCAGAGCTCTCTGCTTCAACAGCAGGGGAGAAGAAAAGAGGGTTCGCACTCACAAAGCGGGGAGTAGCTGGCTTGTTACGGCGGTTACTACCCCAAACCAAATGTGCCTGATACTTCACTTTCGATGCATATCCAGCATGGCTCTCTGCTTCAACAGCATGGGAGAAGACTGATACTTCACGCATATCCAGCATAGCTCCCTGCTTCAACGGCAGGGGAGAAGAAAAACAACCAATAAGGGCTGTATAACATAGTCTGGGTAAAACAAATAAGCATGGGTGTAGCTTGCTTATTGCAGCGGCTACTACCCCTAACTAATCAAGCTAGATATTTCACTTGGATGCAGCTCCATCACTGCTCTCTACATTAAAGGTGGGGGTGGAAGGGAAATAGAACCAAGAGCTAAGAGAAACAGATAAGTATGAGAGAAAAAATGTGTGAAGCTTGCTGGGCAGACTGGATGGGCCATTTGGTCTTCTTCTGCCGTCATTTCTATGTTTCTATCTAAATGACTTCCGCACAGTCCTTCAGGCCACCATCCTCTCTAAAATTGATTATTGCAACTCGCTACTCCTTGGCCTCCCCACTTCATCCATCAAACCTCTCCAAATGTTGCAGAATGCATCCGCCAGAATCCTTACCAACACCCGCAAAACTGACCACATCTCCCCCGTCCTCAAAGAACTCCACTGGCTCCAAATATCTTACCGCATTCTCTATAAAAATCTCTCACTTATACACAAAGCCCTTCACAACCATAACATACACTGGCTAAATGATTCCCTCTGCTTCTTTACCTCCAACCAACCCACGAGAGCAGCCTACAAAGGAACCCTCATTATACCCCCACCTAAGAACACCCATCTGAAATCTACAAAAGACTGAGCCCTCTCGATTGCTGGACCCACCATCTGGAACACTATGCCCCCTGACCTCTGTCAAGAAGCTTACACTCAGGAATTTAAAAAAATACCTCAAGACCTGGTTCTTTAAAAAGAACTTTCCTCAATAATTCCTTTACTCCACCTTTACTCCCCCTCCCACTAACAACCCCCCATGGGAAAAAGAAACCCTC